>NW_007726837.1:124760-155802 GCF_000696425.1 Galeopterus variegatus
GTGTGTGTGTGTGTGTGTGTGTGTGTGTGTGTGTGTGTGTGTGTGTGTGTGTGAGAGAGAGAGAGAGAGAGAGAGAAGGGGGTAAGGTGGAACAGTGGCACCTTACATTACAATTGATAATGGCAACTTGATTAGGTCCACATCATAAATACATTCTGTTAGAAGTAATTTCTGCTGCCAAGCAGAACTGATGGTACATCTCACCAATCTTTGCATTTCATTCATAGCAGTTTTTTTGGCCCTTTTCTGGTGTTACCTTTTTTCTACCACTCTCCTCCACTAGAACAACCAGACTCCCATGGTTTCAGGATTTCTCTAGGATTTTAAAATAGGATCATACTCAGTATCTTATTCTGTTTGTGTTGCTATGACAGAAATACTTGAGACTGGGTAATTTATAAAAAGCAGAGGTTTATTGGCTTATGATTCTAGGACAGCTGCATCTGGCATGGGCCTCAGGCTGCTTCTACTCATGGCAGAAAGCAGCAAGCAGCCAGCAGGTACAAACAGATCACATGGCAAGAGGAAGCAAGAGAGATGAGGCACCAGGGTCTTTTAAACAACCAGCGCTCAAGGGAACTAATAGAGCGAGAACTCACTCATTAATCTTCCCTCCCCCAGGGAGAGCATTAATCCATTCACGAGGGATCGGCCCCCATGACTCAATCAGTTTCCAACACTGCCACATTAAGGATAAAATTTCCACGAGTTTGGGAGGACAACACATCCAAACTCTGTCACTCAGATACCCAGATCAGTCTTATGTGGTCATGCAGGTAGATAAAACAAAATGGGCCATCCACTTCCCAAGGTAATGCCTTCTTTCTTGAAATTTCTTAGGTGTAAGGGTAGTATCTATTCATTAGTGCATCCACTTATTCAACATCCTTTATCAAACATTTATTATATGTTACATAGTGGGGTCAGTAAAAAAAAAATAATAATAATTTTAGGCAATAGCCTAAAATGTAATGGTGGAGGCAGGAATGTGTTCTATTCTGTTTGATCGTGTCATATGTTAGAAATTTTGTTTATTACATTTAGTTAGAACTGAGGACACATGCACTTGTAAGAAACAAAGCAGTTTGATAAATATCTTTGGCTTTTTTTTTTTTTTTCCTGTTGTGGCTTTCAAAGCCTTTCAATTCATTACTCATTTTCTGAATTTGACAGAGCAGAGCAAATTATGAATAGTCATTTTGTATTCTAATGTATTTAAAGATGACATGGGCACAGAAAGGGAAATACCACATGTCCTCACTCTTAAGTGGGAGCTAAAAAACTAAACAAATAAATTTAAAAAGAAAAAAGAAAGATACAGCAATCACAATAATTCTTTGAATATTCAAAAGGAGAGAACACAACAGAGGTGGGATAGGGGGAGAGGGAAGGGGGTTAGAGAGAAATTGAAAATGGGCCACAAAAAGTGATTACATTGTGTAATGATAAATATAGTAATTATCCTGACATGAGCATCACATATTGCACACAAGCGTTGATATTCAACATTGCACTCCACAGATATGTATAATCAATTATGTTTCAATTAAAAAAAAAAGGAATATATACAAATCTCATTCTCCATACTAACAAATCTGTGCTTTTCACAGCCAGAAGAATGTAGTCACTAGGTGGCACTTCTGTGCTGTACTCTCTGCTGAAGACTCATAATTGTCCTGTCCATAGACTGATTTGTGTTAGAATTTTGTAACATCTTCTCCCCTCCTATAGCAAAATTTATCAGACTGTGATTTGTTTTGCACTAATCCCTTGAACAAGGGTTGTTCCCATACACTTAATAGTAACATACTGAAATTGTTAATACCCACTGAAAAAGGAAAAATTCAGTCCTATTGCCTGAATGTTTATGCACACTATGCCACTCAATCTATTTGCATTTAATATTTCATTTATTTGGGGCTGAATAAAATAGGACGATGTCCCTAAGCAATATGGTTACAATATATATTTTATGTATCGTAAAATAGTGATTAGGATGCTCTTTCTTTTTCAAAAGACCCGAAATCAAGTCACTTCAGACCTGTCTCAATTCATTCAAAAATATTGATGAAAAAAACATGTGGCCCCTGTACTCAACAAACTCTCATTCTTTTGGGAATACAGAATCTATAAAATGGAGTGTTTGGGCTAGAAAATCTTAAAGTTTGTTTTCAATTCTTAAATTCTATGAGTTTCCCATAAACAGAGTATAAAAGGTCTATGGGTCTAAATCAGCTGTGAAATTGCTTTGGTATTCCTCACGAGCTTAGTTAAATTGACTGTTTCCAAGTCAGGTGGGTACATTGCACTTCTGTACTCTGAAATATCTGCATTGAATCTAGGATCTTAGAATGAGAAAGAGTCAACTCAGACACAAATTTCTGACCCCACGTCAGAGGCCTGGAACTAAGCTCAAGTGAGAGAAAAGAACTCTATAAATTTCCAAATTATTAATTTGCAAATTAAAATTTCCAAGAGTGACAGGTCAAAACTAACTTGTCCCTCACTCTGGCAAGTTGCAAAAACCATGGATCTCATGCAAGTGCAGGAATTTCCAGTGGGTTCATTTAACCACAGATTAAAGACTTTCTACTCCTGCTGGATTGGGATGGAGTGACAGAAAGTTCCTAGTAGCAAACCAAATCCTGTTAACTTGTACCATCTTAAGTCGTATTTAAAATCACCTTTCCATTTTCTCCATCTGCTCTCTCCTACTGTCTTACCTTTCTCAGCCTTGCCTATGACACTAAGAGAAGCTATAGATTAGTTGATTTTACATATTTTTCACACAAGATATTTTTCATGGCAGGTAGCACACAGAAGCCAAAATGAAGATCTCCAAGAGTAAAGAGCTGAGACTTAAACACTATTTTGAATAAACAAACACAAAAAAGTTCTAGGCTTTTGACTGCCTTGCAAACAGTTTACAACATATCTAATTAAAGAACATAGAATGTTAGTCAGTAACCTGCCAGTGGGAGTCATGGAGCCCAAACCATTCATTTATTGTCTCTCTCCCTTAAGCCCTGTCCAGGAGAGATTTCTCTGGCAGACAAATGCAACCCCGATGGCCTGGAGGGGAGTAATGAGTGCTTGAGACTAAATCTGATTCCATGCTTACCAAGTAACGTTACGATACCCAGAAGGTCAGCCTGTCTTAGTGGGCAGCATTGACGTGGAAATCCAAATCACAGACATTACTATTTATTATGCAATTATTCTGTGATGACACTTTGTTAAATAATTTTAAATGTATTATCTCAGTTAACCTTCACGACAACCGTAACGGTGCATATGTTAATCCCAATTTACAGAAGAACCTGAAGCTGAGAGAGTTAAGAAGTGATTGACTCATTTTGGTTAGGGTTTATTTGATTCCAAATCTTGTGGTCTTAAAAATTAAGCCAGTTTCTCAGCTGACATTCTCACCCATACTCTTAGGGGCCCACAAATTCTGTGAGAAATTATTTTTTTTTATTTTCTGTTTTTTACTATAATCTTTAAATAATCATTTTACCAGTTATATGTATTTTTTAAAAGAGACATTTCCCTTTGCAGTGAATAATGAGCAAGCTTTAAAAATAGGCTGAAGTGCATCTTATTTTTATATTTTCTGTTTAAAAAGAATTCATGCATATCTCGGTTTGGAAGCATAGTGTCAAAATAGGCTGCCTGAGACCTCAGTTTCAATCTGACTTTGTAACTTACTAGCTGTGTGATCTTAAGCAGGCTCCTTAACTTCCCTGAGCCTCAGTTCCTTCGTAAAATGGGGATATAAAGATGTACTGTGTAGGGCTTTGAGAGATTTTAAAAATATTTCTGTAAACTCTAATGTATTTGATAAAGGTAGACATCAGTGTTAATGTTGGCCCACCTTCAGGAGCAAAATGTAGATCAACTCGAATTTTTATTATATATTTAGAAAATGGCATATACTCTTTAGCCTGTTCTGAATTTATGCAGTAAAAGTTGATTAACTTGGTGAGAAACCCAAATTAATCAACTCAAGAACATGGAAAAATTAGGTTTCTGGTCCCACAAAACTGAGAGAGACAGATCCTAAATAATGGCAGATCCACCAAGATAAAAGCCACTCTGTGTGCTTTTCCTCATTGCTCACTTTTTGGGGGAGTGGAGGTGGGGGCAGGGGCAGGTTTCTGTGTTAGTCAAACACAAAATAGGTAGGAAAGTATGTTCAGCAAACTGGTGAACTAACTATGCCTAGTTAACACAAAAATATCCTAGACTTTAACGTTTTGAATCGCTATATAAAGTCTAATTATAAGGTAATGAAACTGACTTCTACAGGATTTGTCTGAATTCAGCCTTTCTAAATTGTATCTATAATTGTATCTATGAACTCTTCTGTCAGGAGAAATGATTTGATGTGGCATTTGTTAGCATACTATGTGTATGTGGTATTTTTGTCCATGTTATATATGTAGCAAAACTATTAGTTTCTTGATAATTGAGGTAAATACTATATTAGTTTCTATTGCATCTTATTCCTGTAGCTTATTTTACTTATACAATTTTTAAAATTTTGATAGTATTTGTGCTTTTACTTCCAGGTACTACTTAGCTTAGAAATGTCATACAAGTTTTTCTGTGAACACATAGTGTACAAATGTTGTACACTGTCAACGATACTTAGTTCTTGCATATACTACAGTCAAACTAAATAGTGCAACATTTAAAAAGCTGAAAAAATAGAACATTGAAGAGTAGAAATTCTTTTCCTTTAAGTACAGTCTCATTATAACAAGGTAATCTGTTTTTAATTTCACTTTTGTTTAACAAAGCATTATGTTAAGCATTTTTCTATTTATGCACTTTTTAAGTGTACTGTGGGGGAGGGGGGAACCAGTTTTACATTACATTCCCAACAGAACACATTTCATATCAGAAAAGACCCACTTTAATGTAATTGACAGTTAATTTTAAAATATAACAGTTGATTCTACAGAAAGGAAGAATTATTAGCATTTTGAAAGGGAAATGGTTTGAGAATGAAGAACGATCTGTACTTTAATTAAGCAAGCTATTATGGAGTTCCTCATGCATCATATTACATCACTTACTTGCATCTAATATTTCAGTAATTCCAACTTTTTATACATTTCCAAGGAATCTACCTATGATTGCAGAATATAATTATACTATAGGTGTACACTCTGAACCATGAATTAAATGCATTCTTTGATTTTTTTTTTAATTTCTAAAATTTGATGTAGAATTTGGCCAATTTAAGTTTGAATGTAAAGGAAGAAAGATGTGCCTTATTATGTTTTCTCACTACGTAGTTATTCACATCAGTTACATTTAATATTGTCTGTACATGTCTTTGACTAATCATCTCAGTGCAAATATAGAAGCTGCTATTTTGTGACCATGAGGATAGTAACAAAAGGACATATTTCTCTTTGATTCAGCTTATCACAACACAACCGTAAAAGCAGTCTCTATCAGATGATTTCCTTTACAACAACCTGACGTTGATCTACATAGAATCAATAAGTAAAAATAATGCCTCAACTGGGTAGAACTTCTATGGAAGTCTCTGGGCTCTTAAAAGCTAAATTCTTTCCACTTTGTTTAGTTGAGCCTCTGATGAATGATTAAATGTAATGCAAATGATGTGTAATAGTGAAGCAAAGGCTTTAGAACACAGAGGGGAATTTATGTACTTCAAGGCAAATACTAGTCTTGCAGCATATTTTGAGACAAAGTGATTCTGTTGGACAAGTAGATTTGGAGATCCTGCATACTATATCACTGCCTTAAAGATTCAGGTTATACACAAAACACATTAGAGATTCTGAGAAATCCTGCCATAAAGAAATCTGATAAACTTGGTTTAATTCAGGATTCTCTAAACTTACTTGAGCAGAGAATACTACCTCTTCTTTTTTATTAACCAACTCCTAGTTTTGCAGATGATATTATGCTGAATGCTGGTGTCCATTGCAGTTAAAACAGCTGAAAAGCAATCAAAATGCTCTGTTTTCATTTTACCCCCTCTTCCTCGAGGAGCACTCCAAAGGTTCTTTGTATCTTGGGTCTGCAGAATCATCAAGCCTGTGCCAGAAGTCTGCCCTAGACATGAGGAACATTTTAACCTTGTTTTAGGCCACAAGAGTTTTACTGACTAAATTATGCCTTAGAAGCTATTTCATAGCCTGGGAAAATTATGAGTACACTCAATATGCCAACCTTCAGGTCTGAGGCCTTTTCCAAAAAAATTGACCTCTGAGAAAATAACCATAGGGTATATTTAATTATATATTCAAGTTTACAAAACAACCTGAAGTTTAAACAGAATCACTTTTATTTCATCATTGATTCTTTCAATGTGTTTTGCCTTCTGAAAGTAGAGAAAAAAAAGTCAATAGAACTTTGTACACACGGCAAGATTCTTATCAATATTTAACTTTAGAATATATAAGTAATTAATGTGTTTTATTTTAACAAAGGATTTTTTGTGTGATTTATAATAGCTGTAACAAACACTGTCTAGGGCAGACATATAAAGAGTTCTTATATGTATTTTTTACTCCTCATCTGTAGTTGTAGTACATAGAATTCCTTACTACTTATATTTTTATGAACATTATCTTTTTACTTTCATGTTATACATTTTGGCATGCTTTGACATGTTACCAGTGAGTAGACTTATTTGTAGCAATAGAATCATTGGTTATTTTTTATTCGTAAAGGGCCCATAGTGATTGCCTGGTCTTCACTTTACAGATGGGTAAACTAAGGTTTACAAACTCTCTCTGACTTTTATAGTCATATACTTCTTAATAGCACAATCAAGTGATACAACCTAGGTTTAACATTTCCCAATTCAGGGCAAATCCATTATACCACAACCCAGAAAAATGATGGTTGGATCTTTCAGCAATATTTCAGACTGTGGGATCGTTTAGATCCCAAATTACATCAAAAATCATGTTGAAAATATTTGCTTTATAGTAAGGTTAAAATTCATTTTATTCATTGTATCACCATTAATGCATCACAAATTATGCATTAATTTTAAGGAAAATATGCCATTATTGGCTTAGGACTATAAAGCAATTATGCATATATGACAAGTAATTAAAAAGTTATATCTTCATGAGATATGAACTTATTATTAGGTCTCAAATAGAAATGTGTGTGTGTTCACACATGGTGCACATGTGTATACAGAGTAAATAGTTAATAATAAATACATGGGCCAATAATAAACACATGGAAAATCTGATATTCATTCTTTGGTATCATTTGCATATTAATGCCAGTCCTATTGTGGAGTAAGGCAAGATCTGGACAATTTTTAAAAGACCACATAAGAAAATCACTATATAATGTTTCAAATTAGCATGTTTAAATGGACTGTTATTGTTGCAAACATTAAGTGCTGGTAGATCTTAGAGAAGTATCTACTGCCGTTGGCTGAAATGATGAGGAAGAACTTTGAGGACTAGGTGGTACTTCATCTGATGTCTGGAAGTTCAAGAAAAAAAAAAAGGCCCATAGGCAAAGAAGATGGGACATTTTTGTGCGATATGTGAAGAAATTGACCAATTTCAAAATCAAGACATTACCCTTACCAAAACCTGAGTTTTCACTTTAGAAATCTTATTTAAAAACAAAAACAAAAAAAAAACAGGGTCCTGATGGACAGTTTAGAGAAGGATAAAATGAAGGAAGTGATTATTGTCATTTCCTCATTTAGCTTAATTCTATAGGTCATCAGTTTGGCCATGAATGGCTTTATTCATTCTCAGCCTGACGTGACACTCATAGTTGGGGCTCAAATTTGCTTAAGCCAAGAAGTCATTGACAATAATATATCCAACATAACTGTAGCCATGCTAACTTATAGAATGGTGAATTAAAAAAAATTAACCCAGGTGATTTTTTTTTAAATATATATTTATATATACAGAAGAGAGAACGTGAAGAAACTGTACAACTAATTCTTTTGGCATTATGTTTGATCTTTTGGTTCACAAAAATTCCTCTAATAATGAATAAACCTTTTAATATGTATTTCTAAAATTGAACTTTAATTCAATAAAGCAAATCATATTATTTATGAATGCTACAATGGGTAGTTCAGTTAGACTCAGTGCTGAGAAGAGATGCAGGTGAAATAGTTAATGGTCCAGACATACATTGATATGGCATTTATTATGGTGAAATATTTTGATTCAGGTGGTTCAATAAAATGTGGTGCACACTTTGTTTTGTGGGTGAGCTTTTTCTCTAACACTAATAGACTGTGCTAGATCAGGGATGACAAATAGCTTTCATTCTACCAGTTCTTGTTGATTGGTGGTAACTATCTAGAGCAGAAGTTGAGAAGGATCGTGTGGCTGTGTCAGAGCTCAGGAAGAAATGATGCTATGATAACTTTACTATTATTTTTTATGCCAAGTAGAATGTAAACACCATGAGGGCAGGAAATTTGTATTCTTTGTTGCATCCTGAGTTCCTACAATAGTTCCCAGCATATAGAAGGCTATATATATATATTATATATATATATAATTTTTTTTTTGCAAAGAAGAACGAAAGAAGAATGGCAGCCCACATGCTGTATATCTTTGCCTTCTCGGCATGAGGTGGTTGTAAACTTCCAAGATCTCTAAGTCACAATCCTTGAGTATGTATTGAAATATGATAATTTAGTATGTTTTTAAAAAGAAATTTCTGAATATAAAAAATGCAAACAGTGACTTATGTATACATATGGGGAGATATCAAAGGCCAATAAATCACAACAAGAGACCTGATTTTTAGAAAACCATTTTGTTAGACCCTTAAGGGAAGTTCATTTCAATACATAGGAGAATATAAATTCTTGTTTAAAACTATTGGTGCTTAATTTTTTAAGGAAAAAAAAAAAGGAATCCTGAAATCTGAAGTGTTCTTGAACTCTTTGTATTTATCCTGCTGCCTCAGAAGTCCGTAGTCAGCAGAGGAATTCTCACTGATAGGGAGTGCATTTGCCTTTGAAGCGACTTTGGATAGAACGGGCTGCATCCAGGATGTGAAAATAATGGAAGCCAAGAGATCTGGCAGGCAGCTGGGTAGTGGGCACCCCCACAACTATCTCCACTGAATGTATTATTCCCTATGGCGGAGTAATGACCTAGAGGTCCCCTATGATTAAGGCAAATGATCTTATGAGTGGTCATGAGTACGAACATTGATTGGGCTTGGCAGACTGCATAATCAACTGCAAATTAGCTTTTGGAAATGACTGGCTCTACCCATTGGGCAGAAGAAATGGAAACAAGGGAATCTGGCAGACAGCAGGTACCCATAGCAGCTGTAGAGTTACATTCCCATAATTTACGGATGAAGAGAGCCAAGCCTAGACCTTTCATGGCTATGCTTTGCATATCTGATATTTGGAGGGAACGCAGGAGGGAGCTGCACACCCGAACAATTTACCTTCAGGGTCATAGAAAAGCAGAGTAAGAATGTCCTACTTATGTTGGTGCACCTCTTGAAGCATGATATGCACATCACTTTGCTTTATATCCAGAAGAAAAGCACAACATCTGCTGTACTGATAATTGGATACCAGACTTGTCTGATGAAAGGATATTAATTTTCACTTTATAGATTGATAGACCTTGGGAAGTCAACTAGTCCATCAAACAATCTTACTGCAGAATCCCTCCTAAGCCAGAAGGAAATCTTTGAAAGAGATAAAAGCATGTTTACACTGTTATGTTTTCAAATGCTATAACTTTCATCTTAACGCATTGTAGAGAAGAATTGCTAAACCATTCCAAGGAAAAGGGATACGAGATGACTACTACCTCTCATCTATTAGAGGGGTCCATGTTTTTCTGCTGGTATATTTTATTTGACAGGCCCAGGCTCAAACTTACAGAAAAAAAAAATATGACCAATTCAACAAATATTAATGAACTCATGTTGAGATTTTAGCGATGTGCGAGGGGCCATGGCAGCTATTAATTCAGAAGTTTCAATTCAGCATACATTTGTTTCTATAAAGGAAAAAGGTATGAGATGACTTCTAAAAGTATAATTTAGCATCCTATCCTGACTGAAACATACAAAATATATAATTTAGCATCCTATCTTGAATAAAACAAATATGAACAAATGGAAAAGGTGGTTCTAATCAGAAAACACTACTGTTAGGTTTTATTTTACCTGAGATATTTGTTTGATCTGTACATTACCATCTTTCCCTATGCTGCATGTGTTTACATCTATATATTTTGCAGTTGTATATTTTTTTCTTTATCCTTTCTATTTAGCTTTTCAAAAACTATAGATTATGTATTGAAAAAGAACAACATGAGTTCTTAAACCACCTCAATTTAGAGAAACAACAAACCAATTCTATCCTGGGAATCAGCTTCCTTGAAAGTAATTTATTCTTCTGATCTCATAAAAGAGATTGAAAACCCTGTTTCCAAAAGGTTTTCAAATTGTCTTAGAATGAACATGTTTGATTTTTTTTAAAGAAAACTATAGAATGACGGTAAACATTTCTATTTAAAAGAGAAATACATATGTCAAGCAATTCACAGAGTAAACTGATATTTCCATATATATTTGTAAACACATATACATAAGGTATTATTTCAGAAGACAATTTGAACACAGGAAATGATAAGGGTAGTATATATTGCTTGCTGAATAAATGTATCTCATTCAATCAGAAAAGTACTTTCTCTTTACTTAAGAACAGGAATAGAAACATCATCTGTCAGTTGATCAGCACTTACCAGCCCAGTGTGTAAAGTACTAGCTGGTATCACTTCAACTGTAGATGTGTTTCTTGTTGGAAATTAGAGTATTAATAAGCGCTTCCCCCAATTCTTTTTATTATATTGGAATTATATAGAGTTATGGAAACTGGACACACAACACTTTGCTTATCCAATTCATAAAAGCTAATGTTTCAAACAGAAACCAGATTAAGCACATCAAAACCTAATGCATTATTTTGATTGATCAACTTTCCAGTATTGAGAATGGATGTTAGCAAAGTTGCAGATGATTTAACTAGCTAGGAAGGAGTCTAGTGGAATGTGAAGACTGCTTATAAAGTAGAGACTTATACATTTATTTCATTGATATGTTATCAGAGGACTCTAGTAGGTACATAATGAATTCTTGCCTTGTTACAGATCTAATGCACATCTCTCTAGCTCAGCCAGGATCTGTAGTGTGATTTGAGCAGAACAAGAGATAATCAAACATTCTGTTTTTACAGAATTGTCCCAATTTAGGTCCTTCAGGGCCCTCCAGGATGCCTATTTGAGATGTTTTTCCTTTCTGAAAAGCATTATCTTGGGATAGAAAAAAAAGAATGTAGTCTGCCGTAATTCCAGCCCCAGGAAATATGAATTCCGGTCCCCTTACAGTTCTCAGAAAAGTAAAAATAAAACCAGGAAAGCAAGATTTTCTATACAAGGAACAGATATCAAATTTCCGATCAACAGATACCTTTCTCCTGTCCATCCCCTCTTCTACCACCTACTGTTGAACTCAAGCCAAGGATCAACCCATCACCATTTTCGATTTCAGGACTTTTCTAAGTTTCCAGGTATATATTCTCCAAACTCCTTCCAGATGCCAATATGAGCCCACTTCTGGCCCTTTATTTCCTCTATTCCTTCTGGTTTCTTTGCCCTGTTTCCATATTATGTGTTGTTCATGACTACTGTTGCTGTTTTCTGTTCGTCTACTTTAGAGCATCTCACATTTCTTAGAACTATCCCTTTCTTGTTATACTGGACAGGAGCCCCACACTGACTATTGGCATCTTTTATATGAAAAGGAAATAGGAAAAATTTATAATTAAGAGGTAAACTACCAGTCACATATGCAGTGAGCATATAGACAGAATTCCTCAGCTGAAATTGTAACATGTGAGAAAGGTAGAGATTCATTCCCAAAACATGAAGACTACAATAAATCTTTTGTCCAAAAAAAAAAAAAGTCACAACAATGATCAGGTACATTCATCAAGTATTTATCCCTGGAGAGCTGATGGTACATTTTCATTGCCTAGCATCTGCTCAATGATTCTTTAGGAAAGTGCTCAATATCTTCTGGCCAGTATCATTTCCCCTTTCTCTTTCTTATACTTTGTCACCGCATTCTATAGATAGTCTTTTGTTTCCTTCTTTCACTTCCTACTAATATTAGAAGTTACCAGATTACTAGATATCTGTGGTACCAAAATTCAAATCCTTGAAGGTACTTATTGTAATGTCTGCTTGATAATTTACCTCCAATGATCCATGTTAGTGACAAATTTTGTGATACTCAATGTAAATACCATAGATATTAAAAGGAAGAGGGCATCAGTGAGGGAGATAGTACTTAGAAGATGCTTCAAGAAGAAAATGGTTCTAAGCAAGGAGTTTAATCAATTGTACAATTTGAGGGAACAGTCTTCACAGTTCTGCCCTCTCTGCAGACACAAGTTATAAGTTTCTGGGGTCCCAGAGACCACTCTCAGTTCAGACCAACTGGCTACGAATTCAGGGATTCCCACAACTAACCTTAGGTTTAATAATTCACTGAAAATATTCACAGAATTCATTGAACACTGTTATTACTCACAGTTTATTATAGGGAAAGGATGCAGAAAATTAGCCAAAGGAAGAAACACATACGGCAGAGTCTCGGAGAGGTCTAAATATGCAGCTTTTGGTTATCTTCTCCCTGTGAAGTCATGGATGGCATTATCTCCTCCCAGCCACAATGAGTGCTGCTATACACAGAATATTGCCAACCAGAGAAGCTCACTTGAGCTTTCAGTGTTCGGGGGTTTTATTGGGGCTTAATCATATACTGCCTGTGTGGCCACCCTTTGTTCTCCAGCCTCTCACAAAAGTTAGACAATTTTAAAGCATCAGTCCTTCATCAGGTCAGAACTGATGTAGCATGGTCTCAAAGTCTCCATTATAATCACATTGTTAGACTGTAATTAGTCTACCCCTGCAAACAAAGACACTCCTATTAGGTAGTTATAGCATGGTCTCAAAGCCTCCATTATAATCACATTGTTAGACTGTAATTATGCTGCCCCTGCAAACAAGGACACTCCTATTAGGTAGGACACTTCAGTGGCTTAGAGATTACCTTCCAGAAGCCAGACCTCTCTTTGGGCAAGGCCAAATTCCTTACTACACAGGTGGGACCTGAGTTTTAAAGAAAAGAGAAGATAAAATTAGGTAGAGTAAAGATGAATAATTTCAGGCAAAAGGATAAACATAGGAAAGGCTTGGAAATAGGAGTGAATGAATGAAAGGGAGTGCTAAAGAGATAATCCCAGCCCAGCTAAAGTGGAAGATGCTTTAGGTAGCTGAGATAAAGAAGGTGGGCTAGAGCAGAAGACATAGATTCTGAATGGTCGTAAAAGTCAAGTAGAGCTCAGGCAGAGAAGCTTTGCTTTGGAGAAACAGAACTAGAAATATTTAAGATTCTTGAATTTGGGAGGTGAGTAAAATAATAAAAATTCTACATAAAGAAATTCTGTAGTATTCTATTTATTTCTGGCAACCACATTTTAAATAATTCTGAAAATTGTAAACTACTGACAGGAGTGCAATCAAGATTTAAGGTCTAAAATTTATATCTGATTCAATTATGGAAGCAATGTATGTTTAAATAGTTTTTAAAATACAGGCCTTAAAAAGACAAAACAGCTTTCTCCAAAGGCTTGATGAGATTTCATATTTCATGCAAGCAAAACTAAGATTCAAAAGAGAAAAATAGGGCAAGAAAGTATAGACTTACCAATACAAAGGGACTTTTTCTATCAATTAAAATAAATTAAATGACAAACTTTTTGAAAAATTAGGCTTTCCTAATTTTTAAGTATTCAGGTAGTGGATGGCTATTTACCCTCATTTCAGGATTGATTTGTAGAGATTTTTTCATTGGACGGCAATGTTTCTTCCTGAATTTTCTGTCGTTCTTTGAACTATGCATGATGATTCAGATGAGGGAGGGTTTGGATTCTTAGACATCTGATAGGAATTTGCAGGAATATAGGTATCAAGTGATCCGATTTTGGAGTAGGGTGATGGTAATGACCATAGAACAGAATGATAAAAGAGATATTTCAAGAAAAAAAAATCAATAGAACTTGGTGAATGGCTAGATGGGGAGTACGAATCTGAGAAAAATGCAAAGAATACCCATCTTTCAAGCATGCGTGACTAGGCTAACTGTGCAACAGCTAGTTGAAATAGAATCATCACAATGGAGAAAAATTTTTGGAAGAAAGATGATGAATTCTACCTTGAACACGGTGAGTTTGAAATGCAGAAGCCCAATAGGCAGTAGACAGGATACACCTTACATTTAGATTCGGGTAAGAGGCAAGCTACTTTCATCTTCATTGCTTAAAGATTTCTGTTATAGCATTTATCACAGTGTGTCTTTCATTAGAACTCTTTAAATACCTGACTCCCAATGGATGCTGAGATCTTGAGAACAGGGTCAAAGTTTTATGTATCCTTTTATTTTACCAAACCAGTTTTGATTCTTTCTCATATTCAGTAAATATTTTTGTATTAAATTATTTAGAGATAAGGATCTGAAAGAAATCTATAAATATAAAGCTCAAGAGAATATAGAGGAAAAATAGCAAGGGGCTTCTGACTGCTTGGAGAAAGGAGGGGAAAAGAGCTGAACCAGGAACCTGGGAAGTTGGAGAAATGAGAGAAGGATCAGGCTTGTGTGCTATTATAGACACTTGAAGATAAGGGCTTCACGATCAAGGGCCTGGTTAACTTAGAGGTCTCAGTAATGAAAATGGAAAAAGGGCCTTTATGTTTTTATTGGTGAAGGTTTAATTGATGACTTTCAAGAGGCAATGATATTATTGTAAGTAGTTCAGAACTTTCCATTATAAAGAAAATTTATCCTGTGTCCAAGGGACACTTACAGAAATAGATAGGTTCCCTTCCTATGAGTGATTTTCTCTTTATTGGTGTTTCTTCCTCTCATTTACATCTGAAACTCCTCTTTGCATTTTAGTTTGGTTTTCATCTTTGCTCTATGTCTTAGTCAATTCCTGCTTCTATAGTAAAATACTACAAACTTGTTAATTACAAATAATAGAAACTTATTTCTCATAGTTCTGATGGCTGGAAAGCCTAAGATCAAGGTGCTGGCAGGTTCAGTGTCTGGTGAGGGCCTAGTCTGTGCTTCCAAGATGGTGCCTTGAATGCTATGTCCTCACATAGCAGAAGAGCAAAAAGGGGGAGGAAGCTCTTGGAAGCCACTTTCATAAGAACATTAATCCCATTTATGAGGCTGGAGCACCTGTGACCTAAACACCTCCCAGAGGCCCCACCTTCTAATATCATCACTTTGGTAACTAGGTTTCAACATGCAAATTCTGGAAGAACACATACATTTAAACCATAGTACTCTATTAAGTGAGACTTAAAAAAGACAAGTTTTTTGCTAAAATGCTGATAGAAAGAAAAGCCAATAAGTACATTCTTCTGTTTTGTTTTCTATTTGCACATTTGGTGGGTGTCCTATTTTTCCATTTTGAAAATACAGTCCTTTGGGAATGAGAGAACTTTTGCCAGTGTGGTACACACTGGCTAGAAATGTGAAGGGCCAGGTTTTGCCACAGCAGGGTTGATTGACATTCACACTAGGAGGAAGAGTGAGAAAAAATACTCTGCTGTGGGTTCATGTTTTCATTTCAAAAACAAAAGGTCAAGCCCTGAGGTGGTCACTAGAGGTTCCAAGACATGCTTTTTCTTGCCTCCTCCCCCATCATACCCTTCATTATATCCATTATCTCCTTGTAGTCACCCTCCATTATTTTCATCTTCAGCCAAAATAAATATGGATTCCTTAATGTTTCCTCAAGTCTGTAATAATGTCAGATAATATTAACTTACTTGCATTCATTACTCATTTAATAAATGTTACTTGAATACTTGCTGCTATGAGCCAGTCATTGTGCTAAGAGCCTCTCTGAAATATTAGCTATGTGTATCAGTTAATATGCTTTGGGCCGTGCATAAGAGAAAACCCCCACACAAAGTTGCTTAAACCATAAGGAAACATTATTATTTTGTACAGCAAGAAATCAGCTTCAGAGTTGGTTAATTCAGTCACTCAAGGAGTCTGTTCTTTCTGGTATTTCAGCTCTGGGTTCTTCTAACAGTCCTTCACAGGCCAGTTGTCAGCTGCAGTTCCATGCTTTACATGCAGACACATCAATGTCCAAAGGAAGAAAAGAAGCCATTTCTTCTTCTATGTTTCTTTTCCTCAGGGAGGAAACATTCCCCAGAATTTCTCAGCAGTCTTCCCCTCACCCCTCACATGTTACTGCCGAGATGTGACTCAGCCATGGCAGGACTGAGTCATGTGCCCTTTCCTAAATCAATCACAGGCAAGAAGAATGGCATTACTAGGCTGGTTTAGACTCATGCAGATTTACCTTTGAGTTACTGGACTCACCAGCAGGGAAGAATGTATCTCCTACATTCTACATGTATCTATAAATGTTGTCTTAGAACATGAAACAAATCAGCGAAAGTTAGAGGAATGACACTCATTTAGGTCAGACTAAGTTTTACAAGTGTATTTTTTTTTAAGAAGAATTTCATTGGCCATGCACATTCTATACATTCTATCCTACTGTGATAAGCATTCTTTAAACCAGAATAATGAGATTTTTATATTCAGTGAGGTGGGTATTAAATGCATGTTAGTTCTAACTTTGTATTTCAAAATTTAAACAAATACATTCAAACAAATGTACTGCTACCTTTGGCTAGATTTTAAGAGATATTGGTATAAGCAAAAACAATACAGCCCTACAAAAGAATAGTTTTAAAAATAATACTTTTTGGGCCGGCCCTCGTATAATGTATGCTATACGAAGTTATTACGCCATAGCAGCTGTAGAGTTACATTCCCATAATTTACGGATGAAGAGAGCCAAGCCTAGACCTTTCATGGCTATGCTTTGCATATCTGATATTTGGAGGGAACGCAGGAGGGAGCTGCACACCCGAACAATTTACCTTCAGGGTCATACTTTTTATTTAAGAATAAGAAATTAATGTATAGACATCACTTTGATGGTCCCAAGATTATTTTATAATGCAAAGTAAAAAATAATATATAGTATGCATCTATTGAAGTTATGAGTCATATAATAAAATTTTAAGTGGGTTATATAGGCTAGTAACTAAGTGGTAATGCAATTCAGTTTAGTTCATTGATTAACATAAGGTTATTGCTTTATTTGAGGTGAGGGGAGGAAAGACTTTTCTTCTCTCCATCAAGTGCAATCATTTCCTCTTTATCCTGTTCTGGGTGCCAGTATGTGATGAATTGAGAGCAATGTAGCAAATCCTCCTCCTTTACAGATGTATGGGCTTTTGCTTTCTACCCTTCCTATTTTAAAATAACTCAGGTTGGCTTGAATGTAAGCTTCCAGGGTATACACCAGGGAAACAAAACAGACAAATTTGGAGTTAGTGAGACAGCTCTGTTTAAGCAGAAAAACAGGTTTTGCAGTCTGAAAAACCTGACTTTGAATCATGACTCTACCCCTTATTATGTGACCTTGGATTAGTAATACAACCTTTCCATGGCTTAGTTTCCTTTTTTATGGGGTAGAAAAAATAATACTCTATCAATCAGTGTTCTTTATGGGAAACAACAGAAACCATCTATGAGTAACTTGTACAAAAAAAGATTTGTTAGAAAGCTTTTTTAGGAGCTAACATCAACAAGAGACTAAGGAACCAGACCTGAGAATGGACAGGGGAACACTGGAGGGCAAAGAATTAGAAAAGTGGAAACTCAGGATGAAACTGTTTGGGCTGGACTCCACTGCTCCTACCTTGGTTGCTTTAATAAATAACCTCTAATCTACCTGGAAGATTTAAAATCTCAGGAAAGAGCCCCCAATTCACTGAACATAGAAAGAATTAGAAAAGTGGAAACTCAGGATGAAACTGTTTGGGCTGGACTCCACTGCTACTACCTTGGTTGCTTTAATAAATCACCTCTAATCTACCTGGAAGATTTAAAATCTCAGGAAAGAGCCCCCAATTCACTGAACATAGTTCATTAGTTTAAGTTAACCTATGTTGCCTAAGACAAAAAAAGGGAAGATTTGCCTCCTTTGGCTTCCATTATGGAACCTGTTTATCTTTAATGCACCCCCCAAGGCACCGTACAATGGGGAAGAGGTAATTCTCCAAAAAGAAAAGCATGAGCTATGTTCATGTGCATATTATCTCATTTGATCATCACGAGAACTCTATAAGGTATTTGGATCTCAGGAAACAGATTCAAAAAGGTTAAATAATTTTTCCAAAGTCACATCAATAGCAAGTAAAATGGTGGAGCCACTTTTCATGTTTAGATCCACTTATTTACAAATGTTATAGCCTTTTCAATTGTACCATACCATCTTTTTGGGAAAGAAAAGCTCTAATTTTATTGAATCTTGAATGATATAATATTTTTGGTTGCACTAAAGGCTTCAGGCAACAGACACTCTAAGTTAGGAATCTGTTATAGGTTATATGAATGGTGCTTGATGTCAAGGGAGGCTGTCTATAATAGAAGAAGAGGTACAGGTAGTTCGTGGTTCCCAATCGCAAACATGACAACAATATTTGGTTAATTTAGCCAAAGACTGGATGAAGAATCTGATTCTGTGAGTTGCCAAATGACAATGGAGGTAGAAAGTTATGGCATTGTTTGGAAAGGAGAAGACTCTGAGGAATGAAGTGGTAATGCTGAAGAAGAACATTCAATACCTTAAACCCTCAAATTTGAATTTGTGCGAGTTCAATTGCAGAAACTGCTCTTGTCTCATAAGCAGAAAGTGACTTTTTATAGGAAATTAGGGCTGACAAAATTTTCTGAGAGGGCTGTGATTGTAGGCTATAGGCTGGCCCCCAGAATTGGCTTCTCGAATAACACTGTGTACCTTCCCACTAAGGAAAGTACTATGTTGGCCAATGTCAGGGAGCTGGGAAATTCATGAAGTCCATTACAAAAACAGTTGCCTCTGGAAAAACCCTGCCTTAATGAGAATCTTGAATTAGCACATAGTAACCAGTCCTGTGAACCACAGAGCCACACCATTCCTGTAAGATTCACATCAGAAAAGGGAACCACAACCCCCTGCCTCTCTCTCCGTTAAGCAAGTCTTGAGCATATACGTCTGATTCATGACACATAATCATGTCTGGAAATCCAACTCCAAGGGAGTCAGGGAATGTCATTTTAGCTTTCCAGCCTCTGCAGTATGAGAAAACATATCCAGAGGATTTTGGAAAAAAATATCAAGTAAGCTAACCTGTTCTTTTTACTACATCTTTAACATGTTTTTAGAATGTGCATATTCCAAATAGAAAGAATAGGATTTGTTGCTGCAAATTTATTATATTGTAAAAAAGTTAATGAGCACATACAACTTCTTAAATTTCAAGGAAAAGTGCATTGGCTTACAAAAGGAAACATTTGCTCATTCTTACCAAAAAAATGTTTTTTTAAATTCATGCTAGGGTGTGTATGATGCATAACAAACTACTCATACCATAAGCAAAGTTTCAGAGCAAAACTTTGTCATTAATAAATCAGTAATATTTACTCTTCAGCTAGCTCATTATGTTCATTTTGAACCATCATGGACAGCTTTCATATTAGTCAATTTGGCTAATGTTACAAAAATGGGGACAAATAGTGTGGAACAGAGTGTGCAAACTCAGAGAGGCTTGAAAGACCTGGATTATGAGCAAATAAGTGACTCATGGAATTTAAAATAACAATGTGTAAAAGGCATGAAACTTTGGGACCAAAATAATTAGAGGGACTCCAACTTAAAAGGGTTCAGAGAACAAAGTACACATCAGGAGAGAGCTCTTTAGTAGTTACAGATATTTTACTAAAATCATTTGCCTAGGAGACAGCCATGAGGAAAAAAGGAAAGAAAGTAATCTCTCAGTAGGTGGAGAAGAGGCTGAATTCTCAGATGTTGTTGTAGCATTAGACAAAGTGTTGGTATGCATGATTATTTCATCCAGAACCCCTGATTCTGCTCTCCTGTGCTGTCAGGATGATTACTAAGGATTACTTCCTAAAAATGTGGTGTGGTCGTATAAAGGAGAGACGGGATGTTTTTAGGGTAGATTTTCTTTCATTTTCAAACAACTTAAAAGGTACAAAATAGAAATAGAAACAAAAGCACTTCTATGTATTTTGCTGCTGCTTCTCAGTTTTTCTCTTTCTATGTGGATGAGAATTGGTTGAGACTCTTACAACTGCTATATCAGCTTGCTGTTCTGAGTCATCTAGTAAACACAGTCCTCTGCTTGACCAGTGTCTCCAGATTGTTGTACGGAGCACTGGTTGGGGAAAAAAAGTAACTGAAGATTGTAGAGACTGTATGAATTAGCATAATAATAAGAAAAATAACATTTATGGTTGTTAAAGTATTGTTAATATTATTATTAGTATCATTTATTGACTTGGTGCTGTTGCCAGAACTGTGCTGCTTTACATAAGTTAGCATACTTATTTTTATCTCTAGGTCTTATTTGGTTTGTATTCAGGCACAAAAAATTGCTGACCTGTCTATTCAGGACTCATAGACTCTTAGAAAATATTCCATTAAGCACCAACTTTTTAACAGTAGAAGATGAACAAGCATTAGAAGGTGAAAAGAGTTAAGACCTGCTTTGTGCTTCATAGGCTATGTTTGAGTCTAAATGTCACCTTGTTTGAGGATGTGCTTACACTAACTGAAGCATCAGCTGAATTATTAGGAAAGGCGTACCTCCCAATCTTTTCATTTTCTTCCCAAGTCTAAAGAGATAGGTTGAATTTTGTCTTCTTTTTTTCACCATGAAAAAAGGGGAGAAAATATTTACAAAAGACATATCAGATAAAGAAATGTTATCTTAAATACAAAAAAGTCTTAAAACTCAGCAATAAGAACACAAATAATCTGATATAAAAATGGGCCAAAGACTTTAACCTCACCAAAAAGATATACAGATGGCAAATAAGCATACGAAAAGATGCTCCATATTATATATTATCAAGGAAATGCAAATTAAAACAACAATAAAGTATCACTAAACACCTATTAGAATGGTCAAAATCCAGAACACTGACAACACCAAATGCTGGTAAGGATATTGAACAACAGAAACTCTCATATATTCCTGGTGGGAATGCAAAGTGGTACAGACACTTTGGAAGACAGTTTGGTGAATTCTTATTAAACTAAATATAAGATCCAGCAATCATGCACCTTAATATTTGTCCAAAGAAGTTGAAAGACTACGTCCACACAAAATCCTGCACACAGATGTTTATAGCAGTTTTATTCATAACTGCCAAAACTTGGAAGCACCAAGATGTCCTTCAGTAGGTGAATGGATAAATAAACTGGGAATGTTATTCAGCACTAAAAAGAAATGAGCTATCAAGCCATGAAAAAACAGAGAGGAATCTTGAGTGCATATTACTAAGTAAAAGAAGCTAATCTGAAAAGGCCACATACTGTATGATTCCAAGTATATGACATTCCAGAAAAGGCAAAACTGTGGAGACAGTAAAAGGATCGGTGGTTGCCAGGGGTTGGGGGCAAGGGAGGAATGAACAGGTAGAGCACAGAGGATATTTAGGGCAGTGAAAATACTCTGTATGACACTGTAATGGTAGATACATGATGGAGTCTGGATGTGTTGTCCCCTCCAAAACTCATGTGGAAATCTGATCTCCAATGTGGCAGTGTTGGAAATTGATTGAGTCATTGGGAACAGATCCCTCATGAATGGATTAATGCTCTCCTTGGGGGAGGGGGGATTAATGAGTGAGTTCTCGCTCTATTAGTTCCCGTGAGACCTGATTGTTTAAAGGACCCTGGCACCTCCTCTCTCTCTCTTTTTCTTGCTTCCTCTCGCCATGTGATCTGCTTGGACCCGCTGGCTGCCTGCCACTTTCGGCCATGAGTAGAGGCAGCCTGAGGCCCACACCAGATGCAGCTGTCCCAGAATCATAAGCCAAATAAACCTCTTTCCTTTATAAATTACCCAGTCTCAGGTGTTTCTGTGATAGCAACACAAAACGGACTAAAACAATACATGTCATTATACATTTGTCCAGACCCATAGAATGTACACCAAGAGTGAATTCTAATGTAAACTATGGGCTTTGGGTGATAATAATGTGTCCATGTAGGTTCATCTGTTGTAACAGATGTACCACTCTGGTGGGGGATGTTGAAAATGGGGGAGGCAGTGCATACGTGGGGATACGGAGTATATAGGAAATCTCTATATCTTCTTACTTTTATTGTGAACTTAAAGCTTTTCCAAAAAAAATAGTCTATTTTTAAAAATTTAAAACACTCAACAAAATAATTGTATGGTAAAGGATATGGCTAGAGGTGAGGAGTATAAGAAATGTGGTGAATTTGCCTTTCCTACCTTCTCCATCTACTCCCCCACACAATTATCTATGAGCTAAACAAAGACTAAAATTACCAAGGTCAGAATCGTGTCCATCATCTTAATGGAATAACCTCAGTCCTGGGGACAATTATTTAATAAGTAGTTTTTGTGTCTGTATTAGAAAACATTCTGTAGAATATTTTTTTACTAGCCAAAAAATATTGTAGCCAAGTTATCACCTCCAAGTTGTGCTCTATTATATTTCTTATGAAAGTTAGAGATAGAGTTTCATATAAGAAAAATTTGGACAAAAGCAGTGTAGTATCACGAAGAGTTCTCAGTGAGTTAGAAATAGTTTTTGTCTTTGTTTTTCAATTACTGTGTGATTTTGCAAGTATCACTCATCTCCTGTGGGCCTCAGTTTCTTCATCTTTATAAAGAGGGATTTGGACTGGAAGACAGATTTGTATGATCCTATACCAATTTGCTCAGCCACAAAAGGATGGGAGATTATTAATACTATTGGATAGGGGCTGATAATATATTTTTAAAAGGGAAACCTACATGGAAAATTTACCAATAAATTATTGTCTTAGAACATTTCAGTTGCACACACTTTCTGGTAATATCCATTATATTAGAGGCCATTTGTAAGGTTTTCATATCTTGATTTATTCTACTCTGGGATTGCTTTCTGAAGGGATAATCTCATTTATGATATTGCCTTTTTAAGATGTAGCAGCATTATACAGAAAGATAAATTTGCACTGCCAACTAAATGCAAATGATCACGATTTTGAAGAAATCGTTCCATGGCTTTATTTTATACAGATGCATATGGAGATTCTTATATGTTTATGGGTTACAGGCAATAACAATAAATAAAATTAGTTGACCTTGGGGATAACAAAAATAACACTGTATGAGGGAAAATAGTAATCCAATCATACTAGAAGTCAACATCCAGCTGATATTTTATTCATGTGACCAAATGGAGTCACTTGTAGGATGTTCAAATCACCATGAAAGTTGGTGTACATGAAGGCTTTTTGAGAAGATGAAACAGAAGGGAAAGGTGATATTGGTGAAGCTAGTTCTGTCAAGGTTCAATTTCTATAGTCATGCTAAGGAGAATATATTAATAGTTGATCAGTTTACCTAAAAACCCCATATAGTTTTCAAGTTTATACTCCTCAAAAGTATACCAGTTGTTTTCCAGAGAATATAGAAAATAATCTATACATTTTTTGCTATTTACTCCTAAGGAATAGGAACCTAGGAGAAGGAAATTCTTAGTGAAAGTGACATTTTTAAAACCTTTTTAGATACTGCTATTATAGAAATTGCTGTTAAATGCTAGGCACTTTCACCTATTTTATGTGTTTTAAGCCAAAAGCCAGAAAGCCTTAGCTATTTAAAATCCTCTACTGACAGTTGCCTCTAAACAGAGATGGAATGTACCTGACATCATTGCTGAGACTCTGCCTGTCACAACTATGGGACTCTTCTTCTGAGCCTGAACATGACCTTAGACTCTTTCTCATCACTGCACACCTGGTGGCCACCACCAATGGATAAGAGTTGGCACTGAAGATAAAACCTATGAGCTATGCATGTTTGATACTTTTGCATAAACAGATCTACACACACACACACACACACACACACACACACACACACACACACACACAGGGCTCTGTGCTATTCCGAGAATATGCCATGTTAGATGGACTCTGTCTCATGGCCTTTACGCTGGCTGTTCCCCTCTGGCAACACACTTTCTCCAGATATCCACATGGCATCTCTTTGACTTCTTCAAGTCTTTGATCAGATGTCTTGGCTGTGACCTACCCTGACCACCCTTTTTCTAACTGTATCCCACCCCACTACTCTCAATTTCCCTTCTCTGATTAATTTATTGCATTATCTCGCTTATACAAAATACTGTTTGAATTTTTGTCATTGTCTTTTCCCTGTTCAACTAGAATGTAAATTCCATCAGGGTAGTGTTTTATTCACGATTGTGTCTCCAGCACCTGTTACAGGTGATATATAGTTAGCCATCAATTATTTGTTGAATTAATGCATCCATCACTCAGTGAATTGATAAGTTATGGCCATAGGAACTTAGGGGAAGTACAGAAGTGAAGTAGGCCTTAGAATAATCCTGATAAACAAAACTTACTTCTGTTTGTCATATACAGTTTGTAGACTTGGTATTTGTGGCTTAAAAGTGATAAATATTACATTTGTTTTCACGATAAACTACCTCAAAATCCTCTAATGGCAAACATTCCTAAGGGAAACTAAAGAAGTGAGAATTAAAAATGGAAAAGCAAAACATAAAAATGTCTTAGACGTACCATTGGATTCTTGGGTTTGTTTAAAATAGAAATTGCTTCTTGACAAGTAAATGTATTTTTTAATCAGAAAAGATTTTGTGAATTAGGTAAACATATTTCTTCACTCTTTTCTACCACCTAACAGTTTGTTCTATTTTTCTTAGAAAGATGAGCTGTGGCAGGTGTTTTTTTCCTCCCATGTTAAAAAAAAAAAATTCTATATATGCAAGATGTTACTCAGCGACACAGCCCAAAATACCTTTTTGCTACTGTTTCCAAAACGAGTTCTTTAATATTAATGTGGTTCTGCTTTGGCAACAATGAAGATGAACAGCTATTTGTGGTGTGGGTTTTGTTTCTGTCTTTGGCTACTTAGTATATAAAGGTATCAGTATGAAGAGTTAATGGCAGTTTTAAAAATAAGCAGAGGTTTAACCTTCATTGATCCTGATTCAGTGTTTCATCAAAATCAAAAGACCCAGTGCTGGAAATAAGATGGTACATTAGTCCAAACCTCAATGGTTTGTGATTCACTATAAAAACTTGATTTCTGGTCTTTTGTATTAGACTAGTGTCCAAAAAGGAAAGGTACAGAGAGAGTGAGAAAATAATGCTCAGAGAATAAAAAAGGAAAAGAATAAAAGGAAAATTAATAAATTTTAAACAAAAGGCATGAATGTAACTTTTACCTACAGTGACTAAAAAAGCACTCCTTCACCAAGCAGAAGAATAGAAATAAAGGATGCAAAAAATTTAAATAAAAATCTGTACTTTTAAAAACAAACAAATTCTTAAGAGAAAAGGGGGGGGGGGCAAGAAATCAGTGCCTAAGATTCTGTATCATCTGTTACCAAAAGAAGTGTATAAATGAAAATTGCAATACTTACTGAAATCTTTTTTTTTTTTTTTTTTTTTTGTCCTGGTGGCTGGCTGGTACAGGGATCGGAACCCTTGATGTTGGTGTTATAACACTGCACTCTACCCAACTGAGCCAACTGGCCAACCCCTGAAATCTTTATTGGTAGAAATATCTATATGATTCATATAAAACAATGATCCAAGGAACACCAATAAGCTCAAAATTTTCATTTTATTTTAACATTAAATAGACGTAGTTTATTTTTGCCATTTTTGTCATTTTGGAAGAGAAAACATGAGGAAGCAAAGTGACCTACCTACATTTACTTAATTATATGTGGACAAAACAAGGAGAGCTGCAGTTATTCAAATAATGTAGGTCCTGAAAAATCATTGTGTGAAGAAGGGTGGTTACAGTAGAGAGAAAGGATTACAGTTAGCAAAAGTATTTATCTGTAGAAGATAAAATTGTCACTTTAAAAAAAAAAAATAAATTCCTTCAGGTTTATCTGTTGTTGGTGGCTGGCCAGTACAGGGATTGAACCCTGGACCTTGGCATTATCAGCACCATGCTGTAACCAACTGAGCTAACCAGCCAACCCCCTTTAGTTCCTTTGAGTTGGTGAGCACTGCTTGAGCATACCCTGTGACAGCCTCAGTGGGGGGGGGGAACCAGCGGGGGCATGGGGGGGCTTTCTGAAGTGTTTTTCCCACTGACCAGCTATGTAACCTCAGGAAAGAGCTATAACCATTGCCTTGCCTGGTAAAGACTTAATGATGTCTACCTTATGGAGCTATGAAATGAAATTTGTTACACAAAATAAGCATGCAAAACAGTTATAGTGATGGTTATCTATGTCAGCTATCGTCATCATATAAAGTAAAGGAATTAAGGTTTAATAGAAGGAGCCTAATATTTGGATGTGAAAAGAGCAAATCAGACTAATTCTATATCATTTTTAGGTAAATTATTGGACCTCTCTGCACCCGTTTCACTAATTTTAAACTATAAATAGGCATTCCTACATTTCAGGGTTCTTTGAGAGAATTAGAGATTAGGGATGTAAAATACTAAGCATAGTTCCTGGTGTGTCTAGGATCTGTAAGTTATTAGTTATTATTCTAAGTATCTCTTCTTGCTTTGCTGTAAGGCGAGAATTAGAGATTAGGGATGTAAAATACTAAGCATAGTTCCTGGTGCGTCTAGGATCTGTAAGTTATTAGTTATTATTCTAAGTATCTCTTCTTGCTTTGCTGTAAGGCACTGTTCTACTTATCTGCCAGTGGATTCTGAGGCAGCACAGTGCTATGAATAGAAGCAAGGACTTTGTCACCAGACACCCTTTGTTTTAATGTTGGTGCCACAACTTCATTCATTCACTCATGCCTACCTACTATGTGCCATCACTGTTGCAGGCTTGGGGTGCAGCAGTAAGCAAAGACTCATACCCTCAGGGAGTTCCCCTTCTAGTAGGAGGGAACAAACAATAAAGAAAATAAATAAGTAAATTATACAGAATATTACAAGATGATAAATGTTATCTAAGAAGTAGAGATTGGGAGAGAGGGGAAAAGAGAGAAAGAAAGATACCGAGAGGAAGAGGAAAGGATGATGGTTGGTGGATAAAACAAAAAGTAAGGGGGGAAGGAGTTTGCAATTTTACTTATTAGTTACATATTATGCTAAAACCTTGAGCAAATAACTTAACCTCTCTGGCTTCAGTTTCTTCATTTGTAAAATTGGAAAAATATTATTACCAAATTCATAGGATTGCTTTAAGTCTTAAATGAATTACCCCATACAGAGAATTTAGAACAATATCTGGCATATAGCAAACATTCAGTAGATATTGGCTATTATTATTACTATTATTATGAGTTAAGGAAATATGACCAGTGTAATCATATGGGTTGTCTGAAATGTAGTCTATCAACTTCATTGTTCTTGGACCATTCTAATTATCCAGTTTTCACTGTTTCAAAACTCTGAAAATGTTTATGTGTGAGACTTCCTTGAACATTTTCTAATCAAGTAAAATTTATGAACCACGTAAAAGAAGTACAAATATTCAAAACATACTAAACAATTCTGTAGTTGTAATTTATTTACATTCAAGCAATCACAGAGCTACAAAGAAACTTTAATAAGCAGCACCACTACCGTAGATAACAAAATCAATGACAATATTAATTGCATATTGGCAGGGAAAAAAGATTCCCTACCAACCAGAGTCTCTGATTTTCTCATGAATGAGAGAATACAAATAGTTTAAAGTATATCTAATACCTATAAATAAAGATTTTATGCAAGAGATGTTTAAGCCATAACTCAAGTAGACTGGGATAGGTATGAAGACAGTTTCCCAGAAGCAAAGTTTTCTCCCTTAAGTGTGTATTTACCTTAATTGCCCATCACAATGTAGGACTGGGTGCCAGAAGGACCTAATAAAAATGAATAAATAACACCTAGATTCCTATTTAGGTGTTTAGAAGAATATTTAGCCTGTCTAGAAGAGAAAACAAGTGAGACATACTTTTATAATGACTTTTTTCTACTGATTGATTCTACTGGCTAGTGAATTTATCTGGATTGCATCCAACAAGCTAAAATGGGATGCTGGTTTTCTGAATTGTTTTTTCAATTCCATGTCAGGGTACTGCTGTAGTGCATATGCGAATTAGAGAGATGCAGCAGGTAAAGAGAGGAGCTGGCAAGAATAAGACAGTAGGAAACTAATCCAGGCCAACTGAAGAAGCACAATGAAAATCATTAGCACTGATGCAACTGCCCAGCATAGCTAATCAGCCCCTAGGATAAGTAGAGTTAGGATGTGGAAATTCATAAAGCCAGATCAGGTTCTTTGATCTATGTTATTTTTATAATACTAAAGTGAAATAATCATTTCTGCTTAGTTCACATGGAAAAAATATCTTATTAAAAAAGTAACATTTATACTTACATTGCACATTTTTTATGTTTTAAGCAGTGGTTTGTCGAATGCTAATGGCTATATTTTCAGGTGTCAACAAAAACTTAAAATGACTTAATAAAAGGAATGTAATTGATTCATGAAATAGAATAGATAAGAGGCACTGCATTCAGGTGAGGTTTGATCTAGCCACTCACAGAGTGTCACTGAGACATTATTTTTCCTGTGTCTATATATCTTCCATTATCATTATCCTTAGGCACCACCCCTAACATGCAACAATTCTAATTCTCCCTTTGTAGTAACAAAATGATACATCAGTTACAGGCCTCCCGTTCTCACACAATACCAGGAGGGAGGAGGTGATTGCTTCTGGTTTCTCCTCCTATGGATATTCTGAGACTTGCTTTCACTCTGGGCCCAAATTTGTTCATTTACTATTTACTATTCCAGAGGAATAGGATATGTTTATGTGTTAGATCAGGCAGGGAGTCAATTCTACCCAAACTGAAAACAGAAGAGTGCAGTTTCCAAATAAATATCAAGTTATTGTGGAGAGCAGAGAAGGAAATAGACCTTGAGATGGTAACGAAAACATCCCTTTCAAGGGCTCAACCCATCAACCACTAAAAATGTTGTTTGTATGATGGTGGGGAGTGTCAGCACATTCACAAATAATTGTGACTGGGAACTAACTACTTTTCATGAGGCTGGAAAAGGGGGTTCATGGGCCAGATCATGAAATGCTTTAAATGCCCATGCCAAGGAATTTGAGATTTTGCCCTTGCTTCTGAGGATTTTAAGGACTTTTTAAATCAAGGGAATAACATGTTTAGCTTTTACCTTCTTTAGAGCAGTCTCAATATTTTTAAATGATGTGCACACATGTGCACACACACACCTTCGTTTTACCAATGTAACTGTGTCTTTTAACAGCAAAAGAAATCAATAGTATGAGAGAATGTCAGTTCCTATAGAACAAAATAGAGTGGGACAAAGGATAAAGGCATACATTCATCTTGTGAGAAACCTATGAAAAAATACTTCAATTCAACAGACAGTCCTTAGCTTATGTGAAGAGAAAACACTGATAAAATGACACAAGAAAAGTACAAGATTATTGCAATATTTTTTCCTTCTCATGCTCTGGGGCTTCCTACAGGTTTTGATCTCTAACCTTGTGTATCAAAAAAAAAAAAAAAAAAAAAAAAAAAAATCCCAGAGTGAAATATCATTTTCTGACTGAGATATCTCCTCAGTCTCTCTGAAAGACATCTGAGATCAAATACCAAAATGTATACTGAAAAAATACATAACAAAGCCCCAATAATCTACTAAGGCAACGAAATGCCTCAAGCAGAAGGGCCATGGAGTTTCAAGCAAGGGCTTTACTTCTACTAACCCTGCTTTTCCTTAAAATCACCTCCTGCCCATCTACAGTCAACTGCAGCTAACTAAACTAAGGCAACTGGACACTTTCTCCCATCAATTCAGTAGACAGGACTAAACAGAAGGTGAAAGAGGAAGTCCCAGCAAAGCAGGGAGGGTGGCAGCCAGCCACGCCGCAGGCATCAACAGTACTATTAGAAGGCAAGAAGCATGGACTCAGGAGGAGGCAAGAGTAAGGAAATGCTAACTCGCCTTCAGCGCTCTGGCAGTCTCAAGGGAGACAATTAACACAGTGTCACCAAAAGCAAACCTCAGCCTTTGACCAGTCCCTGTGAAAGGCAAAAAATAGCCTTTCATACTCACTTGTCAAGAAACCTGCTGAATAAAAGCATCTGCCAAATTTTCTGCCCTAAAGATAGATTTCCAGTGAAAGTCAACAAAATTTGCTGCTAAAACACATATAAAAGCAGTCTTTGAAATATCTACCAGTTAACTCTTATTATCAATATTAAGCAAGGCTGCCTGTTTTGGGGTTTTGTTTTGTTTTGTTTTGTTTTAACATTTTAAATCTGCACAGGTTAAGCAATTTAAAAAAATATATGAAATATTTGTCAAAAACCTTGGTTTGACTTAAAATTGATTTGTAGGCAACATTCTCCATGTACATATCAAGCCAATACTCAACAATACTTGCCCTTTATAGACTAGCCATGGTGAGGGAAATAAGCTTATAATTACATGCATGAGCATGCCTTAAATATTTTATTTTGCCTGGTACAACTTCGTAGGCTTTCCCAAACCACCCTCAGTTTTGGTAATTTGCTAGAAGAACTCACAGAACTCACTGAAAGCTGCTGTATTCATTACATCTAAAGGATACACATTACAATCAGCCCAGAGAAGAGCACAGGGCAGAGTCTAGGAAAGTTTCAAGGGTGGAGCTTCCATTGTCTATGCCACATGGAGTCATAGAATGGACAGTGTTGCTTTCCTAGGATTACTGTGTGACAATATGCATGGAGTATTGCTAACCAGGGAATCTCACTTGCACCTTTGT
>NW_007726837.1:156492-157440 GCF_000696425.1 Galeopterus variegatus
ATTACTGTGTGACAATATGCATGGAGTATTGCTAACCAGGGAATCTCACTTGCACCTTTGTGTCCACCACCTTTATTGAAGCTTGACCATGCATACACAGTTGACTGCCCACATGACTGATCTCAATTTTCAACCCCTCAGGTAGTCAAGCAGATACAATGTGACCCAAAACTCCCACCCCAAATCACATGGTTCTTGTGACTTAAAGCTCCCACCCCACATTGTTACTACCCGGCTAGCCTAAGGTCTCCAGGCAAACAAAGACCATTTTTATCAGGCATGACATTTCAAAGTCTTAGAGATTACATTCCAGAAGCTAAGGTCAAAGGCCAAACCTCTCTGTAAGCAAGGTTAAATTATTTACACACCTAATAAAATATGAATAGCTAGGTATTGTTTATTTCATTGAATTTTAATTTTGTTGTCAGAAATGACAGTTGAATGTAGAAAAGAAAGAAGTGAGTCAATAATTGATTCTATAATCTTTTAAAGCTTCAGTACGGTCTTCCCGTTTTTTTCATTCTTCCCATTCTGTTATAAAATAGACTAGGTTGATATAAGGAAAAACTCATAAGAGAATACTTTCATAAAAAGTGTGACACATATCAAGGTGTTTAAAAGTTTCTTAAAGAAAAATGGATAAAAAAGACTGAAAAAAAATGAAAAGAACAGAAACCATCTTACTACAGTCTTCAGGCAGAAATCTCCAAGGAGAAGTGAAGTTTATAAACTCCAAACACATATTTTCAAGAGATGAATATAAGTGAAGTCTTGTAAAGTAAAGCCTAAGTATTTGAACAAGTGAATATCAATGAAATAAAGAATAATTAGAGACATTATACTCTCTAGAGAAAAATCGTATGGGAATAAAATGCAGCACTAAATTATTAGGATACGAGTTAAATTAGATAATATCAAATTTTTTTTTTTTTTTTTTTTTTTTTTTTT
>NW_007726837.1:158379-184827 GCF_000696425.1 Galeopterus variegatus
AAAAAAAAAAAAAAAAAAAAAAAAAAAAAAAAAAAGATATTCTTGGAGTGGTTTATTCTTGCTTAAGCAAGTATATGTGAAATTTTTATAACAATTCTAAATTTTTCTAAACAAACATTGTACTTAGACATAGTAAAGTTATGCTATAGCTTTTGTTGTTGTTTTAACTTCTGTAATTTTGAGCAATAGTATACATGGGAAAATACCATTAAGACCATTTATTACATAAGCAAGAAAAAAAATTGCCTAAAGTTATACATTGTTAGCATACAAATATATCCAGTATGTTTTACTTTTATCACAAAAATAGCAGATTAATATAACCGATTATCTGTATTTTCTTTTTATTTGTAAGAGATGTTTTAATGACACAAACTGAATATTTTTCAAACATCCTTTTAACTTCTTTAAGAAAGAGCTTATTACTCAATGGGTTTCAAATTGCATTTCTGAAATATTCAATAGCCATCTATAGAAGGTAATATACTTTCATTTTTTAAAATTATAAGTTATTCAATTATCCAGAGAAGTATAATATAATAAAATCCATGTATGCACCAATGAGGCTTAATAAATGTTAATGTTCACTGTTATGTGCTTCAGATCTCTTTTTGTGGTAGAATTGAAGTCCCCTTTGTCCAATTTCTCTAACTACCCCCATCCTGAATTTAGGAAGTATCTTTCCCAGCCATATACCCAAAAAATGTATATTTTTTGAGACATTGTGTTTTTTCCTCCTTACCTCTATTGAATTTCTAATGTTTATTTTTTCAGTTTTTTTCTCTGTTATCTCAGAAGCTGTATATTTCATATTTTTATTTTATGAGTGGTTTATCTTACACTTTAGGATGTAAAGTTAACCCAAAATTTTTCTAACAAGGTTTAAATTTATTCAGCAACCTCTTCCCATGCAAATCAAGAAACTTAGTGTGGTTTACTTATTCACCGAACAATTGCATCTTGCATTGCCACATACACACGGTCCTTGTATTGTTTGAATTTTTATGTTCTGTATTACTCTCTCTCTCTCTCTCTCTCTCTCTCTCACACACACACACACACACACACACACACAGAGACACATGCACACGCACACAGGTTTTATGTTTTCTTTCTTTATTCAGTACAATTAACTTTACCAGAATGTACTAATCTGTGTTCATCATTGTTACTTTCATGTCATCCTTCCCTCTGGGTTAACTTTTCTTTTTAAGACACATTTTTTTCAGTTGCGTGAGTCTGTGGGTGGCAAACTTTCTTACCCTATGTATGTCTGAAAATTTGTTCAGGATTTTTGAATGATAGTTGTGTTAACCCAAAGGGTTGAATTGTCAGAGAACATTTCTGCACATTACAGATCTTACCCAGCACCAAACTTTATGAATGACTCAAAAGATACAAGCAAGCAGCAGGCTCAGGCAAGACAGTCTTTTCCTGTAGGAACTCAAGACGGAATGCAGCTTCCAAAAATATTCTCTTCCCTACTTTTTGGAATGTTTTCCTTTCAGATAAACAAATGTATTGAGCAATATATGCACATTGTTCACAAAGGAACCCATTAGGAATTTGGAGTTCTTTCATTTTATACTCTGATAATTACAGAGATAGGGGAATGCTTGGATGACTACCACATCCCCTCCCCATTGTCCAGTAAGCCATGCCCCATACATCCATATGATCCAGATTGATTTACATTAGCAATCTAGTTACACCAAGTATACCCTATGAAAAACATTTTCTCAGTATAGACTCCCTATCTGTAGTAAATACCATTATCATACTATAAAGAGGTCTGTTCAAGGTCTTCAGCATGTTTATAAGGAAGTATGCTGAAGGTCACTTATTTCCCCTGGATGTCCCCAGAAGAGAATAAGTGAGTTGCAGTGTTAACCCTAGTGTTAACCCTTTTCCTCCCAGTTGTTAGGATGTAGAATCCTGGGTTGACAGGTTTCGTTTGTTTTCCCCTCAGCACATTGAAGCTGTCATTTTATTATTTCCTGATGTCGACTAGTTGTTAATGAGAAATTTGCTGTCAGTCTAATTGTTGTTCCTTTGTATGTAACTATCCTTTATTTCTGTTAGATTTTAAGGTATTGTCCTTATTATCATCCTTTGTAAGTTCAATATAATGTTATAACGTGTCTGAGTATGTCTTTAATTTTATTTATCCTGACGTAATCAATGTGTGCTTTCAATCTTAGTAGCTATATGTTTATTTAATCTCGAAAATTCTCATCCATTTTCTTATCAAGTATTCTTTCCCTATTATTCCCTGTTTTCTTCTAAAATTCTTCTCAGACTACTGTTAGAACCTTTCAATCTACCTTCTGTTTTTCTTAATTGCATATATATTTATGTATGCACATTTTAAAAATTACTTTATCACTCTTACTATAAATTTCTCCTATGGTTCACTTTTTTTCTGTTCCACTGTCCCAGAGTAAAGTTAACTTCATCTTCAGTTTTTTATTTTAATGCTTCACTTTCAGAACATCTAATGTATTTTTTCCATATTTATCATTTTTATTTCATTTCTGCCTGTTTGTGTTTTATAATGTCTTCCTCTTAGTTTGAGTGGATGTCTAAGTGATATCCAGGTCTGAATTCACTGAGAGAATATAAACATACACTATTCGTGAATGAGAGTGAAGCAAGATAGCTTTTGTCCACCACCATCTACCATCCAGCCTAAGGAAAGGTTTCGATGCATCACTTTCTCTAAACAAACAGAACTGAGGAAATGTGTACAGATCAGTCAGCTTGGTTCTAGTTCCTGGAATAATGGAGCTGTGAATAAATCAACTTGCTTCCAATTTTCAAGTTCCTAAAAGATCTTGGAGTACTAAGAAAGAATCAATATGTCTTTATAAGGCACAACTCCCACTAGCCCAATTGAATTTCATCTTTCACACCAGAATTATGATCCTGGGGGATGAAGAATCAAAAAGTTCATACATCGGGCTGGCCCGGTGACGCATTGCTACAGTGCGCCACTTGGGAAGCGCGGTGGCGCTCCCGCCGAGGGTTCGGATCCCACATACAGACCGGTTCCCACTCACTGGCTGAGCGAGGTGCGGGCGCAACACCAAGGGTTGCGATCCCGTTGCCGGTCTCGGTCCAGTACGGGCGCGACACTGAGGGTTGCGATCCGTTGCTGGACACGAAAAAAGACAAAAAGGAAAAAAAAAAAAGTTCATACATCGAGATTTCAGTAAGGCGATGACTTAGGCTGACTTATCAATAAACAGTAAAGAAAGGTATAAGTGAAAGCTTGGGTTTTCAAATATTTTCAAATTAGGAAAAAACTATAACCAGTCAGGTGATTTTGTAGTAGATGTATTAATATCATTCCATTATTTCAGCCTATACCACTTTCATCTCTCATTCTTTTTATTACTGCTCATACAGACTCAAGGACAGATCTTAAACTAAAAAGAGTCAAAGGGACTATAAAGATCATCTAATCCCAACTGTTTAATTGTAAATTTCCCATAAATGTTTCCTCCAGTGAAACTAAACTGAAGTGGAATTTCAGTGTAAGGAAACAACATGTAATAAGAAAGGTTATGATGTCTGCAGAGAATAGAAGTTTGCCCAGAAGGTCTGAAACATACGGTAGGTAAAAGCCAGGAGTAAGGGCTAAGGTAAGAAAGACATCAGGGGTCAGCTTCTGGAGGATCTGGAATACCAGGCTAAGAAGGAATGCTGGGACATTGTTCTGTTGGGAATGAGGAACTGTGGAACACTGGCTCCCCAGATGTCTCTGACACAACCTGTTGCTAATATAGGGCTCAGTTTGTTGCTTCCCTAGGTAACTGAGAAGACTACCTCAACAGAACTAGTAGTGTTTTGGAGGGGTCAGCTTTTCTGGAGAACTTAATGTTTGGTTTAATGTAGGTCTTTCACTTTGGGCCTGGGTTATGATTAGGTAAGGATCACAATAGGATAGTTTAGGACTGGCTGAGACAACAAGAGAGGATTTTGAAGATTTTTGAGATGAGTTCAAAAAGTATTAGGACATAAACTGTTGATGCCTTTTATTGAAGAGTTGATGGATCTTTCAGAAAATCTCTGTAATAAACAATAAATTTCATTTATTTATTGGGCAAGAATCTCCTTTTGTTAATAAAGACAATGGAATATATTAATATAGCTGGTAAACTGTGTAGGGACAGATGGCTTCAGTTCTCAGAGCCATTGGAAGTTCTGAGCAGGGACATAACTTGATGAGAGTTGTATTTTACAACCATTTTTCTAGCATTTGTGAGTGGAATGAAAAGGTATGTGAGAGACAGAAAACAGCCTTAGCTGGGAAATGGTTTTGCAATACCAATTAGCAAATGTGTCTGAATATATGAAACAAAATGAGGAGAGAAATAAAAGCAAACTCAAAAAAGAAGAATAAACATTTGGGTAGATTGGGTAGTGGTGGGGTGAGGGAAAGCTATAGGATGTTAGAAAGAGGTAGAAATTTAGGGTGTTAAATTTTAAATCTGAACGACCATGGGATAGCTAATTCTTCTAACAGAGGCAGTTATTTCTCACATTATTTATGAGGATTGCCCCATTCATTACAAATTCTTTGAGCACTGGCTATGTCCATCCAGTACATCTTAACCGTGGCTGCAAAATAGAATGTAAAAATACTAATGTCTGGGCCCTACTGCAGAATAACTGAATCTGCACAGACAAAGATAAGGTCGGGCATCAGAATTTTTTAAGTTACCCAGGTGACATTGATGCACTGTGAATGTATAGACCTCGAAGGGGAATACTGACATCTAGTGCTTGGTCCTTGACTCCAAGGAACTTAAGACTTTGGTTAGAAAAAAGATATTAACCGATAAGGTCCATGTTCCCTTTATTTCACACAAACTTTTGATATTGCCAAGCCCTTCAGGACTTTCCAAGAGTAATAGGATTAAAAAACTTTACCTTTCAGTTTTAAAGAAAATTTGCGTGTGAATATATTTTGTAATTTGGGCTAACATATCTATTCTTCACTGGGTGACATTAACAAATCGTCACCACTATCTCAGTGTGGATAAGGACCAACCGTAATATATAGTGATTATTGAGTTAATTTAGTCTGCTCAACTTCAGCACTCTCAAACATAGTCACACTAACTTTTTAATAATTTTTGGACACTAAAAGTAATATGCTGTGGTATCTTCATTTCTACCAGATAAACTCTTCCTTAGAGAAAGAGTTATGATCTCCATTTCTTCAATAATTTATCAGTTGTCCCTTTCACTCTGTCTCAGGCTATCTCTGATTGTATTAACCAGGCTGCAGACAAGGTCTCAGCTGGGTCTGGAACGATGTAAGTGCTTCTAATGAAAGGGTTTTTTTTTTTCCCTAGATAATTCTAATTCGGCTTATTGCTTTTCATTTGCAGCCTCCTATTTTCCTGTAGATGCTAAAGACAACTGGAGGATTTTCTCTTCTCAGAAATTTAAACATCTGTTGATAAAAAAAAAAAATGACCAGAAGTAAAGTACTTATTAGAATTTAATTACAAAGATAATTATGTTTTTTTAAAAAAATAGTTTACGATGTGATCCTGCTTCCTAAAAGTGGTGCACTCTATTTTACAAATTTCAACTTTATCCCTATGCAACAGCCAAATTATCTTAATGGGTGTCCAAGTGACAAATTAGATGAATGCCTTCCCCCTGAGTCATTTTCTGATAAAGACACATCGTTGAGTTACAAGATGACAAACTATGTGTTCTAAGTGACAAATCATTTAATTAAAATTTACAAGCGGTTAAATACTGTTTGACCCAAATGGAGGCTGTTATCATGAATCAATTTCAGAGGAGGAACAGACTTTTCAGAAAAATCAATCCCAAATAACTATAGCACTTTGAACATAGTATACAACCTCTGTATGATGTTTTTGAACACCTCTTCAGGTTAGCGGCAGTTTTTACCTGGCTCAGAAAGAGTTTCAATCTAGTTGAAGAGAATTTAAGTTTTACTTAGTACTTAAACTCTATTCAGTTTCATGAATATTTAATATCACGTTCATGCTCAAGCATAATGCTCTTCTATCTTAAGAGAAAATAGCTAAAATTTTGATGAGTTATGGCTTTTTATTGCATATACAGGCCAATGGAAATTGCAATCATCTTTCATGAAAAGGCTGGGTAGTTTTTATTGTTCGAGAATAAGGGTGGCCATTGCATTTACTTACTAATACAGTAAATGTAAAATGGCTTAAGTAACATGCTTTATTATTTATGCTGCCAACCACATAATGTGAGGGTAGTTTCATAAAAAATATAAATTAGAGAAATTTCACATGCCAGCAGGCTGTAGATCTGTTTTATGGCTCTGACTTAGCAGGTGCCCTTCTATTTTAGTTGTGCCCTGTAATGAAGTACATATTTAAGCCGTATTGAAATGCAGATAAAAATATGATGCATATAAGACAAGTCAGTTTTTTTTTTCTTCAGTGACACTGTGCTTTACAAGCTCTTGATTAGTAGTTAATGACTTGGAATTCTTTCATCAATTCAACTCAGCTTTTTGCTCATCTATTCCATACCAAGGCTGATAAGATCTTAAGAAATGCATTTGCTCGATTTTGGTAGTAGGACTTCAACATTGTTGGACTCATCGGATATGTAAGAATCATTTATGAATTAGAAAATTCACTAATAGTCAGGGTTAGACATAGCCCATAGCACCACTGTCTAAACTAACATCAGTGAAACATAAAAATAATCATTTAATATATATATAACATTTTGTTTCCCCCAAACATTAAATTTGATTATAAAGAAAAGGTGAACAGTACTACTGTATCATTTTAAGTTATTACTATTATAATATTTGTACAATATTATCTTGGAATCTATTTTGTTTTCTTGTCTGTGGGAAAAGAAATTTAAGTTTTTACCCTTATATATATTAAGAGATATGATCATTAAACATACTGAAAAGTCAGGATTTTCACTAGAATGTAATAAGAATTTATTATTTACAATGTGCTCTCTGACTCCATTTAAAATATACAAAGCCAATGAAGTTTGATTTATGAGGACAATTTTCAATGGTTACCACCAAATGCTTAAAATTTAAATGTGCTATATGTAAGTAAAGAGCTTGTTTGCAATGCCAGATATCAATTGGACAGATAGCTATGATTTTGACAAGCAATTTGTTTCAAATTAGGAAGGTATTTTATAAAAGGTCAAAAGTATGAAATGTTTCATCTTCTGTTGAAATTAATGGTTCTGCTAATGTCTATAATGCTGTTTACAGTAGTCTAAAAGACATACAACCTCTAATTATCTATAGTAGTCATAGATAATTGTCAGAAATGGAAATGAGAAAAATTCTATCAAATTAAAATAATTAGATCACTAGTTAAAATTTCCTCTCAGATTAAAAACCTCTTACTTTCTAAAATATGACACTGAAAAATGAAGGAATCCTTTAGCACACTGTTACTGAAACATTACTGAAATTTGACTGAAATACAAGCATAAATGATAGATAACAGGTATAATGAGATTTCATAATTTTCTAGGTGTTCATTTATTACCCCATTTTCCATTTTTACACCATGACACCTACTTCAGCAATCTAACATACCTCAGACATGTTTATTTCATGCCTTAAACACTTCCAACATAACTTCAGGATTCATTCACATAATTCCAGTTCTAAATTTAACCTACTGGCTAACCTAATGAAATAATACAGCCTTGAGTTTTGTGCCAAAACTCATGTCTTCTGAGAAGACATAGGTGAATTTTGTCTTATTTTCCATTCATCTATTAGCTTTATAAGGTGTTTATTATGAATATATGTTTTTAACGTTGCTACTAAATGTTGACAATGGACAGAAACTAAATCTTCTGACCATGACATGTAAAACAAAAATCCACTAAAATTATGAAAAAGGGCTTCCCGAATTTGGGTAAAAGCTGGCTCAAGGGTAACTCACAATTTGTGCTACAGCTCTGACAATTTTGTCTGAATCTGTACACCACTCTGCAGAGCTGGATTTAGTCTCTTCTCTCCTCCAGCCTTATTAAGCTAGATCAATGGTTCTTGAATGTGGTCTGTGGACCCTGTGAATTCCCACCCATTCTGTACCTCTATGATTTATCTCCAATCCCATTCTCTTTGCTCAATCTACTCCATGTACACTGCAAGCCAGACATGTTCCATCTCAGGGTTCCACGCTGTCTCTACACGCAGCATTCTTCTCCCAAATATCACATGACTCCCCTTTTCCTTTCAAATCTTTTCCACTTACCAGCTTCTCAGTGAGGCTTGCTCTGACCAGGCATGTGTATTGGCTGCCCTTCCCAGTAATCTCCATCACCCTTCCTCTGCTCTATTTTTTTCATAGTATGTATTGTATTCTAACATGCCATATTTTAACTATTTATATTCATGGTTTATAATGTATCTGCAACCACCAGTACATAAGCTCCAAGAGGGCAGGGATTGGAGGTGTTTTGTTAAGTAAATGTGTTGCCAGGGCCTAGAATAGGGAGGGCCTAGGAGAAAGTAATTGGCCAATAAATATTTGCCGAATTAATTAATTAAAGTTAGTAAATGTATGCTTCAAGTCCTGAACATTGATTGATTATACTGAGGGATATAGAATTTCAGTATATTGCTACAACTACTGCTGTTACTTTTTTTTTACTAAGGGTTGTCATTTGGTGCCTACATACTGTGTGCCAGGGACTGTAAACTCTTTGACACAAATTATCTGTCCTTGTTACTTGTACATTATTATCATCATTTTACAAAAGAGAAGGATGAGATTCAAATATTTAATTGTTCACACACCTAGGAAATGGAGAAATCAGGAATAGAGCATGGATCTGTCAATCTCCAAAGATTTTATTATTAGTCATTAGACAATACATAAAATGCTCATCTCTAACAATTTGGTAATAGCTGGTCATAATAATCATTTTTTTCTAATACCCTTTATAAATACACCCCAAATCAAGTTATTATTTGTCACATGAATCAATATAATAATTTTCTGACTGATACTACTCTCTTTTTCTACTCCAATCCATTCTATACCCCATGCTAGTTTAATCTTCCTAAAGTACAGCTATAATCATACTAATACTACAAGTATGATCAGAGGCCTCCAATGTGTCCCCATTAAGTATATATTCTTTTTATCGTGTGACTCCAGTTTAGTTACCCACGAATGCAGCTTTCTCTTCTCAAAACCCACCCCAGTAAGGAAGCTAGACTTAAAGAAACGAGTAATGACAGGAGTAAAAAAAGGTCTACAAAGTTGTCTGGTATTTAACTTAATGGGTTCATGAATACCAAAGTTTTAAATAAGTTGTAACTCTAGTATCATCATCACTTTGAAAATACTGTCACTCTTTTTCTCCAAATCAGCATGTGTGCACGTTGTTGTTAAAATGAGTTGCAGAAGATTAGGGGTAGACACAGTACCCAGATCATAACTACCTCAATAGCGAGCACAAAGCCAGGGGAACATTTATCAGCAGGTTGCAGCACCTCTCAGATGCTGAAATAATTAAGTAGTAAACGTAGGGATCATGTGGGTAGCCTCTCACGAAGAACTGCAAGCCCCATCAGAGCAGAGACTGTCATATACTGTTACACTGTCAGCATCTATTGTAGTAGCTGGCACAGAGTAAAACTCAGTAAATACTTGACTCTATTATTTGTATTGCTAATGCTCTCAATGAAACTCTAATTTTTAATTATTATTTTCCATTCTGTATACCACGATTGCAGTAACATTGCAGGAGGTGCAAGAATTTGAAATATTTAATAAAATAAGTGGTACAAATTCTAAGGTCTGAAACGGCACCCAAGCATTCTCAGAATGATCCTAGATTTCCATATTAAATCCAATAAAGGATCTAAAGTGCCTTTCTGTGTCTTGAATTCCTAATACTGTTCTGAAGATAACTGGTGTGGATTTTCTTAAGAGTGAATGAATAGCCAAACACTATTTTCTTCTGCATAACTGTGTATCACTGCCTTTGTTTATACTTCAACTAATTGAGATAAGGTTTCAGTTTGTTATTATACTAGACTCCATTGTGTAGACTTCCTTCAACACCAAGACCCTGCAGTTCACAGTGTGAATTGCTTTTTCTTGTCAACAATATACACAAGAACGAGGCAGCATATTTTTAGTTAATGATGGAATGCATATTTTGCCAGATCAGTTGGCTCACAGGTGCTCTTCGTTTTCTGTGCTCTATTGTGGAGAAAGCTCTTTAATTTACATACCTGTAGGTTTTGTATGGACTTAAGTCGGCAACACAACTGCATCCTTGGGAGGATATGAGACTCTGCAATAGAAACTCAATCTTTCATTTTGCGTTTTTGACAAATATTTTTTTAAATGTTACTTTAGATAATTGGTAAAATTAAATCAAAATCGGGTGGTACTAATGTGGATACAACTACAATTTGGTTAGATATCATTTGTCCCTTCCCTTTATCTTTCCCCTAACCCTTTTCTTCGGTGTATGCTCTCTAGTTATCTTTATTTTCATTCATTTTACTTTCCCTCTTAAATTTACCAAGTAACTAATGCGAACTAAAAGCAGTTGCAATCTTTTCCAATCCAACAGATTTGCCATGCTCCCTTGTTCATTGTGAGGCATACTTAAAATCGGAATTTGCTCATGCCTGGTGACATGTGCCACTTTTGCATCCCTGACTTGATAATGTAACACTGGACCAATTTTGACTTCGTAGGCTGAGTTTTTGTTTGTTTGTTTGTTTGTTTTCCTTAATGAAGACTAGATGGCAAGCTGTTGGTAGAAGATTAAAACTTGAGGCTGAGTTTTTGTTTGTTTGATTGTTTGTTTGTTTTCCTTAATGAAGACTAGATGGCAAGCTGTTGGTAGAAGATTAAAACTTAACTCTAATCTACTTTTATTAACTACATGGAGCCTTTGCAGATGTCTCAAAATCCGACTGGGATTTAAAAGTAATAGCAGTAGCTCAGGAAAGAGAGAGTTTAACTCCGACCTTCTCCATGAAGACATGCCCCAGTTCTTTTTTTTTAATTTATTATTATTATTATTATTATTATTATTATTATTATTATTTTATTTTATTTTTTAACATTCTAAGATGTTGTGGAGGAGTTTAACTCCGACCTTCTCCATGAAGAAATGCCCCAGTTCTTTTTTTTTTAATTTATTATTATTATTATTATTATTATTTTATTTTATTTTTTAACATTCTAAGATGTTGTGGAGCAGTGGAAGGGGGAAGAGAGAGGGGGTAGAAATTTTTATCTTCATTTCTTGCAAACTCCCCTGTGCCTAAAGGAGTCAAGTACCTAAGGAGTCCTCAATAAATATTTGTTGAGTACATGAACGATCCAGTAAAAGGGTGAGCTACACAGGTCCTTTACAGCATACATACATACAGCTAGCTTCATCTCATTTTCTTACCATTGCTTTCCCCTCTGATTTCCTCACTACCAAATGTTACAATAAACACACATGTGCACACATCTTTGTAAATCTTCTCAATTTTTCACCGTGAATTAATTATTCCCTTTGAGAAACACAATAATACATGAAATTTGGTGCCTAAACTTGTTTTCAATTAATTGATTGGCTGACTTTAAATAAACTATACCCAAAAGACGAAAAACAAAAGTGCTCTTTATATTATCTTATAAAGGAATTATTGGGATTATTGTTTTCATCACAGTTGAATGCCTCCTGTAACTGCACTTCTAGTGTAATCTCTGGCTTTTAGTACAAAAGCTTCTCTCCCTCCACTCCTAAGGTAAAATCATTTGAAGTATCTTCTTCAATGATTGGCCTGGTGCTAACAGTCACCACACAGGTAGGGGGCCATCCTGCTGGGCAAGGCCCCGCTTTCTAAGGCCTGCTTTGCACTACAAAAGAGAACTACCTTGACAGCACCTATTAGTGCTTGATTTTCCTCTTTGCATCTCCATTGCTCTCTAACTGGCATGCTATCATGAAAGGGCTCTTCTAAAAGGATCTGTTGAATTTCCCAAATACCAGCTTTTAAATCTTTACTTGATCTTTAAAGAGTTGTTCTATCCTGAGAGAGAAGGATAAAAGCATCCCTAACAAACTTAGGCTGTTCCTACTTAAGGAATAATTACGGGTTTCAGGCTAATGCTGAGTGTTTTCTCCCCAGTGCATTAGATTCCGTCATTGATTTTACTTATAAGTAGATTTTATTTAAAGGTTTTATATGCAATTATCTACTACTCTGATAATGCTGCTTATTTTATAGCACCTAGTTTTAAGAGGATGCAGGCTAATAAATTAATTTAGCCAAACACGTGTATGATTTAATAATTAAAAACATAAACTAAGGAATAAGACAGACCAGCGCTTGAATCCCATTCTGCCATTTGTTCTTCCACTGTGGCAACTTGGGCTGTTACTTGACCTCTTTAAAATCCCATTTCCTTATGGGCTAAGGGAAACTGTGAAGATTAAGAAAAGTTATGAAAAGGCTTTATAACAATGCCTAGCACATAGCATCCAAAGAGAAACTGACATTGACTCTTTCTTTTCACAACAATTTCTTCATATGTTCAAAGCACACCCTTCTTCGAAGTTCTCTCCATACTTTTATGTCCGCTCCCCCAATAATCAGTTCAGAGCTAGAAATTCATCTTCTCTAATCAGTCCTAAATGTAGATTTCCTCTTCCCAGGACCATCTTACAGATATTTGACATTGGACACGTGTCTCATTTGTGACATTTATATAAGTCAGATGGGAAGATTAGACATAAGCAAACAGTGTGTCCCTCTATCAACATTTGTTCAGCCGTCTGTGAGAAATACCAAGAGAACTTATTAGAGTAATTTGCAAAATTTTGTCGGCCAGTTTGCTTATTCAAATTAGAAACTGATTATGCATTCAAGCTTTATAAAGAGAATAAATTAGTTCAAACTTCTTCAATAAAAATGGAAGTAAGACCTTCAAATTTGGCAATCATGACCAAGTTCGGGATGTTAATTTAGTTTAGCTAATTATGCAAATCTTAAAGACAATCATTTAGAAGTGATCTGTCTTATTTTTAAAAGTATGCATTAGGATAATGTATGATTTTCAGAAAAAAAAAACTTGTGACATGATAGATTGGCAAAAATTTATCATGATATTTTTGTTAATTTAGCCAAAGACTTGTTAGAGCTGTCCTTTTTTGAGAACAGCAATGGACAATTATGTTTATTATATGCTATGGAGTTTTACTATTGAAATTGAGAATAGGTAACACTATATGAACACCCATCGATTGAATATAGAACAGCAGTGTTTCAATCATAAAGAAAGCAAGTAAGACCTGAGTGGAAAGATCACCATTCATGAGAAAGACAAGACAGGTTTACTTTATGTTCATGTACCAGCCAGCCTCAAAAAAAAATTATTTAGCAATAATGGTGATCAGTTTTAAAAAAGGTCTAAAACTAGAATTAAGCCCAAAACAAAACCCCTAATACTTGTTTTTACTGTGAGTATAAATTGTTCAAGACTAGACAAATTGAGAAGTAGGCAAATGAGTTTGTTTCTGGCATTTTTATAATACTTTTAACCTTATACCTGGTGTCTATATATTTCTCCCAACTATCTGTAGTGCCTTCTGACTTCTTTCTCCAGATAACTTCTAAATTTTTCCTGTTTTTCACACCATCCAAACCTACCTTGGGTCCATTAGTTCAATGCCCTACCATAGACCTGATGACAGTACATAATATAGCTAATATCTATCGAGAAGACTTTTCACAAGAAACACTGTGTCATATTATCTTGTATAATATTCAAAACAATTTTATAACGCAGATGTGATTTTTTAAATTTTATAATTGAGAAAAACAGGGCTAACAGAGGCTAAGGAAATTGTCCATCAGGGCTTGAAGACTAGGGTGAGGGAAATACGGTGCCTAGGTACAAAATTCAAGATGGCATTCACTTTCAGATCTGTGAGTAAGAACCTACTTGAATTGTATACCTTAGCCATAGGTGCCTTGTCTACGTTGCCCTAACCCAGGTCCTACTGCCCATGATCACACAAATAGCATTTGAAACAAGTGAAGCAGTCCAGTATGACTCTAGAGCCCTTGCTTGGCCCTGTGTCAACAACACTGACCCACCACAGAAATACTGCTGGTATCGATCAATTGACAAATCACTTTGGAAACATCATTCCCAGCCTGAAATAAAATTTGTCACTCAATTATATATTCAACTGATATTAATTAAGTACCTATTGCAATCGAAATACTGTGCCTGGTTAGTAATATGTACATTGATGGGACAAAAAAGACATGGTACTTGCTTTTGTGGCACTAAAAGGTCTATAGAGAGAAGCAGGCATTAATGAAATAGTCATGCAACTTAAAGTAAACTGCAACTGTGACAAGTACCACAAACAAGTACATGGTAGTACAATTGTCAATAGTACTGATATTGGACCAATTAAGGTATTCTTAGAAAGATAGATTGGGCCAATATTCAATGGATGAGGAAATTACTACATGAAGAAAGGAGTAAGAAAATTCTAGGCGTGGGGGCAGGTAGGGAAAGCCACATACTTAATTAATTTTTATACAAAGCAGAAAGTAATAAATAGTGCAAAGAAATAATTATGGGTGGTCAGGTTTGGGGTTGTGGCTGGAGATAGTTGTGGGAACCCCCGTGGAAGAGTTTAGCCTGAGTTTTGGTGGACCAGGCAGGGTTTGGACACGCAGACATAAGGCAAGGGGAGCATTCTAGGCAGGGGGATTAGTGAGAGCAAAGGAACAGAGGTACGAAGTCTTAGCTGTGTGCAGAGAAAAGTTGCCTGGATAATGGCATGTAGGTGAGGTATAAAGAGTAAGCTAAGACTAGATCATCAGGGGCTTTAAATGCCAGTTTGATTTGATGGGGAGCAGAAAGTCTTCGAAGTCTTTGAAGTAGGGAAGTGATGTTTAGAGTTATAAAATTTAATCATTGGTACTAAAAAAAGTTGAGGTATGAGATCACTCTAATCTCAGATTAGTGAAATATTTGAGAGATTAACATGGAATCTATAGAGAGACTTTGTTGTTTTATTTTTTTCTTAGAAGAGGATCAGAGAAGACTTTACAGAAAACAAAATCTCAGAGCTAATCTTTTAAATAAAGTGGCTGTTACTGAAAAAATAAATGAATCCCCTAGTTGAAATAGTATTTTCCAAAATATCAACTAAATGATGGAAAGGTGATAACTTAAGTTTTACTTAAAGAAAGAAGATGCTTAAAGCAATGGAAAAAAGATAGACCAGACGAGAAATAAAATAAAAATAAATTGTCCAGGACTGATAAAAGAACTTGAATAATGAACTGATAAAGCTCAAAGGCTGTAACTTGGTTTGATTTTGTGTGTCAGGGGAGGGTTTTGAGGAATGGGGTGACATGACCAAAGAGGCAGAGGGAAGATAACTTTGTCAGAGACATATGAGACTGATGGAAACTGGGTGATACTGAGGCATGAGAGCCAATAAAGAAAAAGTTAAAGTCACTAGGCAGCAAAATGACCAAGTTCTAGATCCAATATAATTCTATGTCAAAGATGGTTTTTTTTCGTTAAATTTTTATTTTGTCAATATACAATGTATATGATTATTATGGCCCATCACCGACACCTCCCTCCCTCCTCCCTCTCTCCCCTCCCCCCCAAGAATGTCCTTTCTACAAAGCTATAATAACCAAAACAGCATGGTATTGGTATAATAACAGAGACTCTGATCAATGGAATAGAATAGAGCACCCTGAAATCAACCCACGCACTTACTGCCATTTGATCTTCGACAAAGGCATCAAGTCTATTCACTGGGGTCGGGACTCCCTCTTCAGCAAAGGGTGCTGGGATAATTGGATATCCATTTGCAGGAGATTGAAACTAGACCCATATCTCTCACCTTGTACTAAAATCAACTCAAAATGGATTAAGGATTTAAATATACACCTCGAAACAATAAAACTTATTAAAGAAAATATAGGAGAAACCCTTCAGCAAATAGGGCTGGGCACAGACTTCATGAATATGACCCCAAAAGCATGGGCAACCAAAGGAAAAATAAACAAATGGGACTATATCAAACTGAAAAGTTTCTGCACAGCAAAAGAAACAATTAACAGAGCTAAAAGACAGCCAACAGAGTGGGAGAAAATATTTGCAAAATACATATCTGACAAAGGACTAATATCCAGAATATATAAGGAACTCAAACAACTTTACAAGAAAAAAACAAGCAACCCAATCAAAAAATGGGCAAAAGAGCTAAGCAGGCATTTCTCTAAAGAAGATATACAAATGGCCAACAGTCATATGAAAAAATGCTCAACATCACTCAGCATCCGGGAAATGCAAATCAAAACCACACTGAGATACCATTTCACCCCAGTTAGGATGGCCAAAATCCAAAAGACGCTGAAAGATAAATGCTGGCGTGGTTGCAGAGACAAAGATGTTTTTGATTAACATTTGGAGAAGGACCTAGAAAAATGTATGCCTTGTTATCATAAGGAAGTCAGAGCCCCTGATTCAGTCATTCACTTATTTAATATGTATTGTATGCCACGTTTGTCAGACCCTGAGATAGGAAATGGGTTTGCAAAAGTTAATGAAGACAGTCCCAACTTTCAAGAACTTATGAATTACTAGTATGACTAAAGCCATATCAAAACTGAGCAGCAAAGAGACAATTTGAATGAAATATGAAGAACATAGCAATGAAATTTGATAATCAAAAATAAATACTTAGTAAAAAGCTGCTATGAGCAAAGTACTACTGTGGTAGGCACTGTTGAGGTTATTGTTAAATATACAACTCAGTCCCAGTCATCGAAGAGCCCACAAGCTATTTGAGCTTGCAAGAGACAAATAGACAATAGATTAAAATAGACAATGTTTAGTCTGGTGACAAAGAAATGGCATATATAATAAGAGTTTATAGGAATTTAGATCATTTACATAATACAATGACAGTATGCAAAGACTTTATAGAGTAGTCGGGCCTTAAGCTGCATGCGCCTTGATGAATCAGTTGGATTTGCATCCAGGTCAACCAAGAGATTCACATGGTCTTAGAATGAATAAATGAGCTCCTCAGAGTAGAAGTGTAGTACAAAGAAAAGGTCACAAGTTTTGCAGTCAAATAGATCTAGGATAAAGCACTTGTGTATCTGTGATTTTTGGTAGTGAGGTAGCTTCTCTGAGACTGACTTACCTTTCTTATAAAATAGGAAAAATAATAGTAGGTCCTATTTCATATAGTTGCTGTGAGAATTAAAGAAAATAATTTATGTAAATTCAGGTCCAAGTATGCATATATAAAATGTTAGTTTCCTTCCTAAATCTGCAATATGAAAAACTAGCTAAACAGTAATCTGAATAAAGACAGAGATCCTGTCTCTCTTACTTTCACTTTTCCCTGGAACTTAGCATAATTCCTGGATCATCCAGGGACAATAAACATGATGAATGATTGAAAAAAATTGAGTAAATTTGGGTGTTGTATTAGTTTCTGTTGCTTATAACAAAATACTTGGAACTGGATACTTTGTGAGAAAACAAAATCTATTACTTACAGTTTCAGAGGCTGGAAAAGTCCAAAGTTTAGGGAACTCATCTGATGACTACTGCAACTCAGGGTATTACATGGCTGATATGGTGGAGCAAAGAGAGAGATCTCCTTGTACACTCTCTTTTTAAAGCCCTCTGAACCACACCCATGACCACCATTAAACCATCAACTTAATCACCTCTTCAAGGCTCCACCTCTCAATTACCATAATAGGATTTCTTATCCTCAACAGTTACAGTGGAGATTCAGTTTTGGGGGGACATTCGACCCAAGACATTGGTGTTGTGAGTAGACCTATCTGTGTGGCAGAGTAAATGTAGAAAAGAACAGAGAGAAAATATTGGAAATTGGAGTAGGAGCCTGATCCTATTTGGATCTTCGATTTATTTTTTAGGCAATGAAGCATCATTGAAAACACTTAAGCAGGGGAGTGTTGTGATGAGGTGGTACCTTACAGACATTATCTTGGCAGTCAGGTAATGGGAAAAAGTGAGGATTTAGACCACAAGAGTGGAGCTGGTGGTGGGATAGTGTGGAGAAGGGGTAGAAGCAAGAGGCCTTGTGAATGAAGAATCCCAGAACCTAGTGACTGACTGATGAAGAGAGAAAGAAGGAAGGAAGGGATGTGAGGACTCACAGAAGCCAGTGGAAGATATGTAACAGTACCTCCAATAGATTCCAATCAGGGAAGCAAGATGGGATGACCAACCATCCCAGTTGCCTACTATAAGGAGTTCCCCAGACCAGGAGACTTTCAATGCTAAAACTAGGAAAGTCCCAGGCAGACTGGGATGAGTTGGTTATCCATTCCATTTTACCCAGATGGACTCAAATTGCTATCATGCCAAAATAAAGATAGTTTGAAAACTGGGGGAAAATAGGCATAGAAAAGGGGAGAAATGTATGAAGGAAAGAAAGAAATAGAACTTATCTATATAGAGGTATATGGTAAAATTGTCATAATATCTCCATTGGTGCTGATTGTAATTATGTGTGTCTTATTAGAAAGCTGTGGGATTTTCAGAATTCCCTTTGCCTCTCAACTTTCCATAGAGTCTTGTACAGCAGCAGCCTAGAAACTATCCTACAAATATGTGAGAAGGACTTGCCATGAGCCTACTGTTGTGGGGAAGAAAAATGATTAAGCCACATTTACCTGTCTTGTAAAATAGTAAAGGCCCTTACAGTCTTGGCAGATCTGTGGATGCCTTGTTATGCTGTATAATGTGTTTTCCGTCTGCACTGTGAACAAAGAGAGGCCTAGTAGTCACTCCACTCGAGATAATGCCTTTATTAAAACCTGACAATGATTCTCTTCTGCAGATCGGATTTTTCAGAGTGCTTACAATGTGTTTTCCGTCTGCACTGTGAACAAAGAGAGGCCTAGTAGTCACTCCACGCGAGAAAATGCCTTTATTAAAACCTGACAATGATTCTCTTCTGCAGATCGGATTTTTCAGAGTGCTTCATTGCTCAGAGTACCTTAACATATATCTCTCTGTGTTGTACTTAATCATGTATTTAACTATATTTATATGCCTTAGTGGAATCTTAGAAGTCATCTAACAACTCCAGTTTTGAATTTTGGTTATATTGCTCTATTTCATTTTTTATTCCCATTTATTTAGAACTAATTACAAAGTTACATGACTGTTGAAAAAGTGCTTGTTATGATTATCTGTATATTTTTGAAATTCTGAACCAACTGTCATTTCTGAGAAGCAAAAATACAAGACTTCATTATCTAGCACTGAAACATGCACATACTATAAACTGAAGTGTCATGTCTTCGGGCTTATGAGTCACCGGTGATGGGAAGAAGATAAGAAAATAAATTTATGGCTTGGCAGTGATAAATCACAAATTAAGAATTTCAACTTGGAGACATGAAAAGGTAACAAAGAAAGTGCTGGTAAAAGCATCATGCTGATAGTCAAAAGATCGTAACTCTCATCTTTGCTACAAGCTAACTGGATGGACTTGAACGAGCTGCTTAATATACTCGACTCTCATTTGATTACCTGCGTTCATTCATTTAGTCAGTCATTTAACTAATGCTTATTGCGAGAGATAGGAATACGGGGTGAATGTATTATACACCAAGCACTGTACTAGGCTCTAGGACAGGGTTCCTTAGTCTCAGCACTGTTGGTATTTTGAGTTGAATACCGCGTTTCTCCTGGAAATTTAGGAAACATTGAAAAACTTGTATAGAAATTGGTTCTTGGAGCCTAAGTAGTAGAAAATCTAACATCTTCAGAATGCCATCATTGGACTAAGTGACTCACTCCTAACTATTATTCAATATGTACATCCCTGGCAGACAGTCTTACTGTCTCACATCTTTGCCCATCCCTAAAGCAATTGCCACGAGATCTGATTGGCCAAGCTTGGAAAGCATGCCTACAACCAAGTGGGGCCAAAAGAAGGATAGAGCTACCCTACCCAAATCACAAGTTATGGGTTGAAAGAATGGTGTCCTAAGGAACAATGCTGGGCAAGATAAAACTTCCAATGTCCACCTCAGTAGTTTACAAAGCCTCTTTGCATTTGTGGTGACATTTGATCCTCCAGAATGTACCGTAGGCAAGCAGATCTTCATTTTCTAGACAAGGCAGCAGAAAGGAGTGATTGATCCAATCTTACATAAATGACAGAGCCAAAACCTGGAGCTGGACCTTTTGGTCATAAATGTAATGCTTTTTCCATTTCTCATGCTTCTTCTTGAGTGTTTTCTACCCAACTCAGGATTTTGCGATCCACGTGGTAAGAGTAGAAAGTAAATAAAAGAAAATCCACAGGGGAACTGGATATATGGATAAATCATAAAGGATCCATGTCCCAGAAACAAAATAAAGAATATTTCAAGGAAGTGACATGATTGGATATCAGAAGATGAGAAAATGTCAGAGAGTAGAGGTAACAGTTTTGAAAGCTATGTAAAAGATATTATAGATGTCTAAGAATCTTTCCATCAAATAATGTGACAACGAGCTGAATTAAATGAAAAAAGTTAGATCCAGAATTAATAACAATAGAAATAGTCATTATAAACTCTAACGAAAAGGAAAGCAGGAAATCCACTGTAGTAAAAAATTACTTGGAAACAAAACTGCACAGGAAATCCTTAAAGTTGGAGAAAAATAGGAGTAATTTAAATTGTCATTTGATGCTGATGGATAGAGTGTTGCTATTAAGGGAAGTGGAGAATAAATTAAGACTATGAATATTCTTAAGAAATGAACAAATTAAGTCTATAGAATAAGACTTATGTTCAAAAATAAGAAAATGAGTTCATGTGTTAAGGCTGAAAGAGAAGAAAAAAAAGTGAAAGCAGTCATCCACAGTATTTGTGCATAAATGTGAAACTAACATTTGCAGCATAATTGAGGCTCAACTTAGAGTAAAAGAAAGGGGCAGAGGTTATTTCTTTTGTGTACCATTCTGATTTCTAATCTTTTGACGACTGAGTCTGGGGCTGGCTCTCTCCATTTAGTACTGCTCCCCATCAGTGAACAATCTGCTCAGAACCGTTCCAGATTTCATGCTGATCCTTATTAGCTTTTCATTTCCCTGGGAGTTTGTCTCTGACATGAACAATGCTTTCTAGCTGCAAACAGTTCTGCAGCATAAAATATCATGAAGGGCAATAGCACTTGTTTGCACTTCTTTCCCCCATATCTTATTGAAAAAGCTGCTGGTGTTATTTCAAGTCTTTCTCCAGACTAGTAAAAATTGTAATTCCACCACATGATAAGTTGATTTGTCTCTGGTTTTTCTACTCTTGTTCATCTTGGCATAAAAATTTGGATGACTCACCTTTGTTTTCTCATGAAATTAAATGCAACTTTATTTATATCCTGGGCATTGCATGAAATTTTACACTAAATATGTTATCCTGAGTATGATCGCTCACTCATCACAGAGCCAGGGATTCAAGGATTTCAAATTTATACCCAGAGCTTACTTAATATTGCAACCCCATTCCCACAACCCAGGGACAGGTTACTATATGATTAAAGGAGCTATTGTGCTAAAGCCCCACTGCATGTCCTTAGCCGCAGCTCAGGTAGCACATAAAGATGACACAGTACTTGTAAAGAATGAGTTGGAGAATATCCTGTTCCCTGAATCCATAAAGCACGTCTCTGAATCCAAGCCTATATCATCTGCCCTTAAAGGTATAATGGCTTCGTCAGTTTCCAATTGTCACTGCATTTCTGTACTTTCAAAAAGCTATTGAGATACTTGGGGTATGAAAGACGCTATATAAAACTAGATTTAATTCCATACTATTCCAGTAATTTGCCTCATAAATACTTCTTGAAGTGGTGAAATACTTTCGGTTACAGAAATAAAACTAATGTATTCATGACCTATGTATTATTTCATCTTCTTGGAAGTCAAAGTACTCTTCCCGTGTTTATGCTACTGAAATAAATCTACTATAGGTATTTTTATAAAGGTTGTTAGTACAAGCGACACTGTTGGAGCTAGCACTATTATCTGATGTATTTTCCTTGCAATTACTTTTTATGCATTTTTCTTAGTTGTTTTAAGTGAATAGGCTCAAATTTTTCCTCATTAATAACTACTTTTTTTCCCTGAAACCTTGTAATTAGTTAGATGGTTGGAAATGTTAGCATGACCTTAGGGCCAGAAAAAAAGGCATGAGGGGGATGTCAACCAAGACAGGCTTCAAACTCACTGCTGAAGAGACAGTATGAACCCTATTTGGCTTTGAGGCAGGGACATGGATTTAATGACTACTCAAGTCCATGTTTTTCCTAGTGAATTATGCCTTCACATACTACCTTCTCTTTTGAGTGTATCTAGAAACAATCCTTTTATCTTGCCCCAGTGGAAGCCCCTGCTGTATCTGGAACCTTAAATGAAAAACTTCCGCATTTTAGTTATAAAAGTTAGAAATTATTTTCAAACCTTGTAGCAATGTAGATTGCTGTCTTAATAAGAAAATGTGTTAAAAGTAAAAAAGAAAAAATTGAGACATTCTGTGGAGTTTTGTGTATAGTAATATGATTGAGGATTATCTTTGCATCTCTGCACTAGGAAAATCTAAGGGTATGAGAATCAGCTATCTAATTAGATACTTAAAAGAGAAAAATAAAAGGAGGTTCATGGTAATCATGAATGTGAATATGTGTGTGAGTGCATGTGTGTGTGTTGGAAGGACTTACAAACTGGCACAATTTATTGGGTATCAGGAGCTTTTGTTTACTCCATAGTTAAATTACAACTATTTGCAGTGTAACATGGAAAACTGTCTCATGATGTTAGAAGGGATTTTATTCACGTAATTCAGCTGCTAATTTTGAGCTCCTATTGGTGTTAACGGATAAGGTGCAGTTGCAAATGTGTGTAAAATATGGACCCTGCCCTAAAAAAATTCAAGGTCTAGTGAAGATTACATGTTCAAAAATAAAATTTTGCTGGGGACTTAATTTTTTCCAGGATTATGTACTGGAATATAGAATAGGATTATTGAATATTTTTAACAGGCATAATCACATTTAAAATATCTTATTTCAAAGGAACTTTAAATACTTGCTTTTATAACCTGGTAGCATAATTTTTACGGGATCTCCTCAAGGACAAGGACAAAGCTCTGGCCATTGCTGTGCATGGTATTGGCCTCAAGTTTATCAGCCAGTCTGCAGAATGAATAGTTATACCACCTACTATGAAATTTGTAGCACTACTGGGTGCTTCTTGGTTCCTCTGGTTTTTTTCTGGATTCATTTATTTTACTGTAAAATTGGCTAAAGTAAAAAACTCAGAATTTTGTTAGAACTTTCTAGAAGAGTTTAACAACTTCTGATATTAAACCTCTTATCTTGAACAAGCTGATCTGACTTACATGAGGGAGCACTGAAGGACTTTGAGATTGGGAGAGGCATCTTCCAAGTATCCAATTGGTCTAATCGATTAACAAATGAAAGGGGATTCTTGGACTGGAGAAAAGGAGATTAGAATTGGACCTTTCCCTGAAGTCCAATACAGTAGAGGTAACATTAAAAAAACACTGAAGACCATGAGAAGGCCACACATATTACTACGCAGAGTAAAGCTCACTGTCTTTTAAAATGTGTATTTTTCTGTGTACTAAGTATTACATGTTCATTGAAGGTTATCTAGAAAATATAGAAGCATAAAAGAAAAAAGTTACCCAGATTTTCAACACTCAAAGATAACCACTATTGACACTAAATTCTCTTTTAATATTATATATTAATAAGTCCTCCAAATCCCTCTCATATTTTGGCTATACTTGTATTCAGTATTTACAATTTAAATCCTACATTACATCCTACCTTGGTATGCCACAGATTTTGCTGTGCACTGAATTACTGACAGAAAATATCTTGCTTACATATAATAGCATTCTATATAAAATTCCAATGTTTCTAAACATTTTGAAAATAAAAGATAAACATAAAAATAAATTTATTAGTTTAAAAAACATCCAGGCCTATATTAATCAATGGGAATACCAAGAAAAAATAAAGAACAGTCCAGTCCAGACTGAGAAGAATGTATTCAACAGTGTGGTTCAGGATTTGAAGTTCTGAGACACGGGTTTGAGTCTCAAGTCCATTTAATGATTACGTAATCCTGAGCACATCAGTGAGTCTCCCTGAGCCTCAGTTCCACCATCTATAAAATGGAGAAAATAATATAGCTTTCCCTAAAAACTTGTTGTGAGAATAAGTGATATGAGGTACATGGAATTATGTCATAAATTTGTAAATAGTGCCAAATTACCTGATGTTAGTAGCTTCTAATCAGGCTAGCTTATATTGTAAAACAATAGCATCTCCATATAAATGGTCAAACTTTTGCACTAACTCTTTCTCATACCTCTCCCAGCCTGAATATTGCAATAGCGAATGTGAATTCTGATATGATCAGATTCGAGTTTGTAGAGTTTAAGGGAACCAATGATTGTATGAAGTATCTATTGCTTCAATATTACTTCATATTCTAAAATATAGATTTTGGCATAAAGTCTTCATGTGAGTAGTACGCAGATTAGGTAAGAGCATAGTGCTTTCATACAATCTCAGTGACAGTTTCATGTTACTCTTTGACAACTCGAATAAATTTGACAAAGACCTAACATCAAACCATATTATAAGCTTGTTGAAAGGGAAAAAGATTAAAAGTAATGAGATTTTTATCCTGTGCCCTTTAATTGTGCAGTTGTCACCAAAATCAAATATTCCAGAAAACTCTTTGTGATGTAACTTATGAAGTTTACTACAATATAGTTGGCCCCAATTGTATAAATTATATCTAACTTGGGGAGTACCTTAACCTCTTTTGTGTTGTTGTCAGACTATGTCTGTTGTAAGCCTGCCCTGAATCCATTGGGAGACCTTGCCCTACCACCTGCTTTCAGAGTTTTCGGGCTCTGGAATGTTACATCATCTCTAATCTCTCTCAGCCTCTTCTTACCAAGGACTTCTCTTATCTGTCAGGGCACAAGGAATAATGGCTTTTTTTTTTTTCTCAGCAGGCACTGCAAGCCCTCTCTTTCTTCTAAGCTCTGTTAAACCTCACTTCTGTCCTTTTCTTTCAACACTGACCAAAGTTTCCAAACACTAAAATTTCTAAATAACCTTTCAATGACTGGTAAACAGGGCTTCTCTTGGTCAACTGGAAAAAAGGAAAAAGTTTTACCTGTCCTTCTTTTGAGTCATTTTGTCCTTTACCATCAGCTTATTATTTAGCCCTGTGAAAGTATCAAAGATACACATTTATTAAAGAGTTCCTCTTCTAGTCCTCATAGCAAATATACTAGTATGCCTTTATTAATTTTCTTTTAATTATTCCTTATTGTAAGAGGCATAATTTCTGTGATCAAATTTTACTGACTTTTTAAAGTATTTTGAAAAGAAAAAAACTAACAGAAAAGAGTAGCTCATTCATTCACTCAAAAAATTATATCATGTAATTTGTTAAGCTCATTCTCATCATTGTGAACACAAAGATGAATAAGGCATATTCCATGCCTGAAGCTTCAGAGTTTTTTAAAGAGAAAAACATATAAACCAGGAGATAGTTAAAAGCAATGTTCAAACATCTGGGGAGCACAGATTGTGGAATCAACTGTGCTTAGGAAGGTCAGGAAAGGCTTTTCAAAGAACATATTAGTATGAACAGAGACTTGAAGGAAGAGTCAGAGGTCAGCAAGCAGAAAAGATGGGGGTAAAGTCATTCTAGGAGCAGAAGGATGGTATTTCCTGGCTGTTCAAGGAACTTCATTAAAGCCAGGTAATTGGATGAGAAGAAGCAACTATATCATTCATGGCCTTGTTTGCTGGAGTAAGGGGCTTGAATTGTGTCCTACAAGATTGAAAGTGATGTATTTCAATGTGCATTTGTAAAGATATCTTTGGTAGCAGCTCTTGCCCTATTTGGGTGGCTTGGACAGAAGTGGGAAAAACACTGCAGGGATATTAGTCAGGAGGATGATGCAAAATATAATGAGCTCCTAGGAGTCACATAGAGTGAATGAAGATGTCGTGGCATAGGAATACTGAGTATGAGACACATTATTTCTATTTTTAATGGACTTCAAGTCATTTGAGAATTTATTTATATTTAAAATTGAAAATGTCATAATTTACCTATGTGAATTTAAATAATTAATTACAAACTGAAACACTAGGACTAAATTAATTGATGATTAAAAAGGTAGAACAAGGGCCGGCCCGGTGGCGCACTGGATAAGTGCGCCGCTTGGGAAGCGTGGCGGCGCTCCCGCCCGAGGGTTCGGATCCCACATACAGACCGGTTCCCGCTCACTGGCTGAGCGAGGCG
>NW_007726837.1:185174-198454 GCF_000696425.1 Galeopterus variegatus
AAAAAAAAAAAAAAAAAAAAAAAAAAAAAAAAAAAAAAAAGGTAGAACAAATATTATGTAGCCTCATTTTTAAATCATACCTGTGGGACAAAATTCACACATTTGGAATTTTGGAATATGGGCCAAGATTGAAGATTCTGATTAAATGGATCCTCCTATTTGGGACTTCATAAGAATCAGACACACAAATGTATTTTAGTCGGATGAGTGAGTAAAAAAAGAAAGATAATAACTGAAGATATCATTTAAAAGTGACAGTGTCTCTATTCAATAATATGACACAAGATATCATAAAGAACGGAAAGGAAAACCACAAGGTATTGGAGAAGATATTTGTAATACATATATACCCAACAAAGGCTTTGTATCTCAAATATATAAACATTTCTATAAACGATAAGATTAAGGAGGACCATGCAATAGGAAAATGGGCAAATAAATGTGAATAGGCACTTCACAAAAGAGCTTACCCAAATAGTCAATAAACACATGAAAAGGCACTCAATGTCATTAGTCATCAGGGAAATGCAAATTAAAACCACAATTTGAAACCTCTCCACATGCATCAGAATTGCTAAAATGAAAAAGCACAGGGGACGGCTAGGATCTAACAGCACTTTCACACACTTGGGTGGGAGTGTATATTGGGGCAGTCACTTGAGAAAACTCTGTGACAGTATCTAATTAAGCTGAACATATTCCTACCCTATCTCCTAGCACTTCCACTTGTAGGTATACCTACAGAAATGCAGGCATATGTTCACCAAAAGCTATGTACAAGAATGTTCAGAGTAGTGTTGTTGTAATAGCCCAAATCTAGAAATAACCCTAATGTCTATCAGCAGTAGAATCGATAAAGAAGTTGTGATATGTTTATCCCAAAGAGTCCTATACAACAATGAGAATGAATGAACCACAGTTACACACTACATCATAAATGAATTTCACAAACATAATGTTGAGTGAAAGTAAGCCAGATACAAAAATGTATATATCGCTTGATTCCATGTATTTAAGGTTTAAACATTGGCACAAGTATAAGTCAACATAATGCTTACTCTTAGGAATGGACATAGTTACAAGAAAGGGGATACGTGGCTTCAGGGGTTCTGGTAATGTTTCCTTTGTGAAAATTTATTAAGCTGTGCAGTTACAATTTTTGTGCTTTTCTGTTATATTTCAATTAAAAGTTTACATTAAGAAAAATAATAAAAGAATATGAGTAACCAGCTTCTGCTATGAACATACAACAGCCTAATATTGTCATCTTTAGTAAAATCTAAATATGCCAACTATATTTGTAGTCACTTAAATTGGTCATAGGCACATAATCCATGTAATACATGTCAGTTTTGAGTTATTTCCCCTTCTCAATAGTATAGTGTGCAATTCTTAAAAGTCAATCTTGTCAAAAATAATTCATTTTACCTCCCCAAAATACTGAGCACATTGTAGAGGTTTGCCTCATGTTTCTATGAAATAATTCGCTATTTCATGACATTTAAGAAAATATAACTTTTTTTTCTTTACTAAAACAACATGAAACCTTCCTAGCTTTGTACTCTGAGATGATTATCTTAGAACAAACTAAAAAATCTATTTGGTACACAACTGATTTGAAATGCCTCCTATTTCCTCTTCCTCACGGTTTTCTGTGGAATGATTTCCAATGAGTTCATCTTAAATGAGGAAGCGTGGCTTCTAGTAAAGGGAAAAATATCTTCTAATGTGGTCATAGATACTCTAAGAGCCACATAAAGTCCTCTGTACTGATAACTGTTTACAGCAATGTGATTTAAATTTTGTATACTGAGTTGTCTTGACTGTTTTAAAAGCAGTAGTTTTTATTTTAGTGCCATTTTTTGATAATTTCTTATAAACAATTTAATATGTACAATATAATGGAGATTTTGAAAATAAAGACATGATATGGTCTCTTTTTCTTTTCTTTTTTCTTCCCTTTTGTAATTCTTATAGAAGAAAGCTAGGAAATTCAGTGACAGAGATGTAGCACCTCAGAATCACGCTGGAGAGAACATATACTAAATGTCCCTGGGAATGTCCAGTAGGTCACCTAACTGATACTGCAGAATTGTGTCTGACCAGTGGACTTCTCCCCTGCAGGTTTCATCTGGAAGCCAACTGCTTGCTGAAACATAAGAATAAACATATTGGGTCTTTCTTTTTTGTTTAAAATCATGTACATTTCCTTGATCTTATTCTCCCAGCATCAAAAATTGAATTCCTCTCAGGTGTCCATAGTTTAAAGATTCTTGTTTTGAGAATTCTAATACAGAGTTAGAACACTCAGGACTTGGTAGTGTCAGATTCCACGCAGATCACTTACCCTATTCTAGTCATCATTTCAAATTCAGTTTTTTATAGTCCATCAATCTGCTCCTCTAAAGCCATAAATCCTCAATTAACTTCAAGTGTAACAATATTTAGAGATTTTTAACTCTAGGGCTCCACAGAGAATTCCAAGTTTTTCTAATGGTATTGTCCCATTATCTACAATCTTTGCTTTAAGACAGTTTTGACAGCCTAAACTAATTAAAATAAAAATACGTTGAGCCTGTGTCTTGACCTTGAGTTTGTATCTTCTCCTTGATTTATTGCAGTTTCTGAGAAGACAAGGTTTAAGATTTTCCTAATGATAAGTCTTAACTCCAAGTATAGTTTCAATGGGCAGGCTGGTAGCACCTCGCTTAGATAACCCTAAAAGTGAATTGTTGTTACTGTTCTGTCATTTCCAATTTTGCCCAGAAGTCAGGAATATTTGTAGAAGTGATTTTGGCTGTACATGACATTTACATCTTGGGTATGTGCATATTTATGTGTTATAATTGGGCTCCCATCCAAAAATGTAAACTCCATGAGGGCAGACATTATGCTTATTTGTACACCTAGGCTATGGTGTCTCCGGTGTCTAGAGTACTGCTTGGCACATAGTAGCTGCTCAAAACATATGATTTGAGTTCACAAATATTATGTATTTTATTATAATGTTTATAATGTGTTATATTATTATAATGTTTGTGTCTTTTGGGTAAAAACTGTCTTATATTCTACTTCAGACAGCATGTCATGTGAACACTTACTGGTTTTTGATGGAAATGTATTATTGTCTAAATCAGAGATTGGTAAACTTTTACTTAAAGACCCTAATAGTAAATGGTTTTGACTCAACAAAATTTGAGGTCTCTCTGAAAAGTACTCAACTCTGCTACAAAGACTTAACTCTGCAGCAGTACCACAAAAGTAGCCACAGACATGTAAGTGAATAAATAGGCAGCCTGCCCAGCTGCCTCCTAATTTTGTTTGACCCTTGAATGAAGAATGATTTTTAGATTTTTAAATGATTTTTTAAAACAAAAGAATAATAATATCCTGTAGCACTTGAAAATTATATAAAATTACAATCTCAGTGTTTATAAGTAAATTTTATTAGGAGAAAGCTATGCCCACTCATTTACGTACTGTCTATGAATTCATTTCCATTCTAATAGTGGAGTTGAGTATTTGCAAATACCAAGCAAAGTACAGAGCAGAACCTTTAAAAAAAAAAAAGGGCTGGCAATAATAAATTTTTCTTCACTCTCTGGTCATAACAATCTCAATATTTTCTAAATTTGTAAAAAGTTCAAAACTTTAGTTTTGGGGAGACTATGGTTCCTATAATTAAAACTTGCTAATGATACAAGAGAAGGAATAAAATGTTATTATTCCATACCTGTTGGTGAACACGAATATAGAACACAATTCTTAGTTATCTGTTAATTATTTATTCAAAAATTAAAATGTAAAAATAATGTCCACAGGTAAAGCTCAAGAGTCACATAAATCAATAGGACTAGGCTTTTTATCTATCAACTTTACAACAATTCTTTATAACAAAAACTAAAATTAACTTATCACTTTTATCATCTGATACAGTTGAAGGTGTTAATAAAAAAATCTAGAAAATCTGTACATTGTTTTTTTTTTTTTTTTTCCTTTTTTTTTGTCTTTTTTTTTTTCGTGTCTGGCAACAGGATCGCAACCCTCGGTGCTGTGCCCACACCTCGCCCAGCCAGTGAGCGGGAACCGGTCTGTATGTGGGATCTGAACCCTCAGCGGGAGCGCCGCCGCGCTCTCAAGCGGTGCACTGTAGCAGTGCGCCACCGGGCCGGCCCCGAAAATCTGTACATTGTTAATCAAAAGTTGGCTATAGATTACTGTCTTCTATAAACTGTAAAAATCAAATGGGCCTTACTATGTTCATTAGAAAAAAAGTAAGCTAAAGTACATTTCTCACGAATTATAAAAAACTGTCAGCATTAGAAAAAGTATATCCAACTGATAAAAACACAAGGATGTGAGCTTTTGCTAATTAGAAAGAGCTTCAGGAGGGCAGCTATTATATCTTATTCACATTTGTATTCTCAGTGCCTAATAATTTAATGAAAGAATAAATGAATGCTGTTCATGTAGGGGAGTTTAGAACTTCCCCCCACATTTCTCAGGTTCAATAATTTCATCTGAAGTAGACAGTAAGCAGATTAACAGCAGAAAAGGCATAGAAAATATAATATGTGCATGGAGGCATCATAGGAAAGTGAGTACCCAATAACTCAATGAAATTTAGAAGTTTATATACCCTTCTTCTTAGGGAAGAGGGAGGTCAGGGCTGTAGGCACTTTTACAAAGAGTGAATGATTTTTAGGGGAGATGAATGAACAACAGACAATAGCCTGGGACAAAGTTCATCCGGGCTCTGGGTGTGGTGTCAATTCCCCTTCTTGCCTGTGTGTTAATCTTCCCTGTTTGATGAGATTATAGGAAAGGGGCTCAAGACAATTGCATTTCTGCTGTAGGAACTTCCCTGAGATAAGGAAACTTAAAGAAAGCCCCCAGTGCTTCTGGAGAGGAAGGGCGGGAAAGGGGGTGTTTGCAGGTCAGAGAGACTGGTTCTAAGGCTGTTATTTTTTTAATTCAAAGTACTCAGCATGTCTAAAGTGACAGACTTTGGAGTTTCATTCTGAGCCCCAACATTCACAAAGCCATTCATTCATTTATGCATCTGACCAACAAGTAATCATTTGATGACTATTCTGTGCTAGTGCTGTAGGGGCACAAAGATATATAAGAAACTATCTCTGCCCCTCAGCAACACTCTAACTGAGGAGGTAACATATAAGCAATAAAAGTGTACATAATGAAAACTCTTAATATAAATTTAAAATAAAAGGCTTTAGAAGGCAATGTCTTTTTAAGTGACAAATAAATAATATAGGAAATAAGGCCAACAACAGTAGTGAGGAGGAATGGATCTCTGAGGTCTTGAGTGGTCAACAAAGGCTTTTTGGTAGAGGAGAGACTTACAAAGGAATTTAAAGGGTGAATAAATACCCAATAAGTATTTGATGAATCAATAAATATACCTAAGATTTAGACAGCTAAAGAGAAAGAGCAACACAAGAAGGTAAAATTGCCAGTTTTCTGGGCCCTGCTCCTAGATCACCAGGAGGTTCAAGGTGAACAAGCATCCCACGACAGGAGTCGTCAGTTCTGTCCTCCCTTCATCCATCCCCCACCGCTGGCTAAGCCTCAGTGTACAGATTCTGTAGATTAACCCTAGTACAGCAGGATCTAGAACAGAGGGGAAAGGCTGAACACAGGATTTTCCCTGAAAATTCAGACCTTATAACATCTAGAAAGATGATTGTCCACAATAAACCTCAACTGTTTCTAACAAAATGTCAGAGTCAGCCATAACCTTCTATCAAAGCAAAGCCCAGGGAGGGATTTCTAGTGTAGTCTCAGAACTGCCCTCACCTCTTTGTTTTAAGCTTTCCAGCTGCGACCAATTCCCATTATCCTAGCCTCCCATCACTGCAATTTTAAAAGGTCGTTTAGGATTGTGCCATGAGAAGTTAAGATATCCAATTATCTAATAATGGCAAATTTTTCCTGTGTTGTTTATTGAAGATAAAAAAAGAAGTATATAAAATTCGGTTAAAAAAGTGATTTTACTCTTGTATTTTAAAATGTTTTATATTTGAAATTGCATGTAGCATGTGGAGTTGCTATTTGCAAATGCATTTATATGCAGGTGATTTTTTTAAGGTAAATTATGGAAATGTGTTTCTTTACATTGTGTATAAACACTTGTACTTTTCATGACTGAGTTTCTTGTAAGATGTAACCATCAGCAACATTTTATTTAGTATTGTCATACAAATTACATGCACCCATTTCAGCTACCATTAGACATATTTATTGAGTATCAACATTGTGCTAAGCACGGAGAGTACTAAATGTTAATGTGGACTTCCATTTTCAAGGAACAAAAAGTACAAAAGATATGGTTAGAATAAAATAATCTTTTGTGATATTGCAGGCTTTCCCTTCCTGATTGGACTTTTTAGTGAATGCTTGTCCAGGTAGTGTTCTTGGTAACATAACACATGTAACCATTTCAGTTTACACTTGAAATATTTACCAAACAACTAACTTGTGCTTAGCATGGAAGTATTCAATGACAGATATATATATTCCCAACTTCAAGGAGCTAAAAATCTAGTATAGGTGATAACACTTGGTGGCGGAGCAAGGGGGCAGGGGAGATCTTCAAAAAGTTTATGAAAATATTTGTATTATCTTTTAATTCTATTTTTCGATGAACTTTTTGAAGTATCTCCGTACTTAGACAGCTATGCTAGAGAGCAGAATGGGATTTCTTAAACACCTGTGATGCCTTCCCATATCACTAAAAATAAAACTCAATTTTATTATTGTTGTCTGCAAGACTCTGAATAATCTGATCACTCATCACCCGGCCTCACTGAATATGCCTTTGCTTATCATGGTTCACCAAGTTCTTCCGAGTGTCAGAAATAGCACATTGTCATTTCTATTTCATGTCATAGGCCAAAGCAAGTCTCATGACTAAATCAAAGTCATGAGGCAGGGAAGTACATGCTGCCCACGGTGAGAGGACACTGAAAAGTACATGGCAAGGAACATGGACGAAGGGAAGGCTAAAGGATTGGAGTCAGTAACAATCTGCCACACTAGGAATGTGTGCATTTATATGATTTTGTGTTCTTCTAATTGATGATTCTTTTCTCAGCCATGCTGATTTCAGATTAGTTGATATCCTCACTTAACTTCTGCGTGATTGTTGACCACCCACACACTGGTCATGTGATTGACCACATTATAAGATATGGCCATGCATTTTGCCTGGGAGAAGTGTATTTTGGCCTTGTTTGCACCAAAAATGATTTTGTGGACATATGTCTCCCATATTCAATTATAGGTACTTTGAAATATGTCTTCCATTTCATTTGTAATGATCCTGAGAGCCTCACCTACATTTCTGCACAAAGTGAACACCCTATAAATACTACCTCTCAACTGACTGTTTTATCCTGTTTTGAAATATTGGTGACCAGTATATTTCCATGGTTCTCATCATTTGAAAGTATTAACACAAGTATCAAAACCTTACTAAGCTGCTTACCTGAGTCAGCTAAGCTGATTGAGGTTGCAAAAACCAGACACAAGACTATTCTTTGTAAATGTCTATAAACATGACATTTCTAATTCCAATGACAGATATAAAGACCTAAGGCTGTGTTTCTCATGCTTTAATGTGCATTTGAATCTCCTGTGGAATCTTGCTAAACTGCAGACTCTGATTCAGCATCTGGGATGAAACCTGATAGTATACATTTCTAACAAGCTCCCAGCTGATGTTGATGTTGTTGATGCCTGGTCCATACTGAATGGCAAAGTTACCTTTTTTCTGAATAGAATTTTTAGCCATGAGCTGTGCAATGTTGCACTTAAGAAAAGTAATGAGAAGTGACCTCAAAATGTAGATTATTATAGAATTTTTATTCAAATATCAGAGGTCAGCTATACTCTTGCATGCTGAAAATTAATAGAATTTATATTTTAGAAACAGATCTTTAATCAAAATAAAATTATATTCATCAAATGTCAACTACTTTATTGCTCTATCACAGATTCTGGTTGTTGGCAATGAATGCAGAATTATACCTGGACAAGTTAATTGGACCAATGCTCATGAGAATTTACAGAATTTACTGGTAATTCAGTATTTCTCACTTCATAGTAAATTGTCAGCTGTGTTCATCAGCTAACAGAATGCATTGATTTATTTATAGAATAAGGTGCAATATATTTTGGGTAGAGATACTTATTGTTTTGTATACTGAAAAATATTTAGTACTTACTAGGACATAATATGGGAGTAGTACTGTAGGTGAAACAATGATGGATGACACAGAACACCTGTTCTCAATGGATTTACAAATGAGGGCACAGAAATGGATAACCAGGTAACAGTAAAACAATGCAGGAAGTACTAAGTTCCTTAAGAAATGAACAGAAGTGCTAAGGAAAAAATTATTTGAGGCTGAAGAAAACCAAGAACAGATCAAAATAAGAACACACACACACACACACACACACACATATATCAAGGATACATATACACACACATATACATATATATATACATACACAAAAAAGGATATATATATATGCACATATAACAAGGGTAATATACACACATATATAACAAGGATATGTATGTACACACGTATATCTAGATGGAGAGAGACAGCATAAGAATACATGTATATAATATCTATATCCATATATATATCTAAGAATTCCTCAGCTAGGGTTCTGTTTAGAACTTTATTGAAGCATGGTAAGGTGAGAATATGGTATCAGTCTCAGGTAGAAGTATTCAGTATATTTTAAACTTTATTGAAGGGAAGGAAATATGGTAAAATTCCATTCAAACCCTAGAAACCCAACCAATAAATTGTTATCACACCTTAAACGTTTGATCCTACTTTCACTTTTCCTACTACTTCTCTTAGTTTTGGGACGTGTAAAAAAAAAAAAAATCTTCTAATATACAGAGCACTATTCAGAATCTATTAAAGCCCTGTATAGTGCTTAAAAGACATGAGTAATTTAGAAAACAATAAAAACAGTCATAGGAAACAGAATCAGGAGTGAAGATTAAAGAAAATGGGATTTAGGGATTTGCTCACTTGTAAAAAGATTGTAGGGAAATTTTGATCTTGTTGTAAATTTTAGACTAAGGATAGTGAACAGGTATTTACTAACCAAGACAGGCCAAAAAGAATATACTCCAGTCAGACACAAGTAAGCACCTGTCCACATGTGCCTGGCCAGCACAGCTTGCTCCTCCTGTGAGTGCACCAAGAGCAGGGCAGGTTTCCATGGCTCCACTGCTGGCCAGGGACACTTGCCAGCCTTCTAGATCAGCATATTCAGATTCTGGCCATAATAGCACCAAATGGGTCCAGGTGCTCTCTCAAGAGTGGCTGGCCCCATTTCACTTGTAATAGTCTATATGAAATTTCTGGGCTTCCTTGGCAACCAGAATTGTGAGCTCAGATACAGAGCAATTCATCAGAGCACCCCAACCCTGGGTCATCATCCCTGTTTGGTGCTCTGAGCCAGTGCAAAATACTATTGTGCCTGGGTGCTCTTTCAACATGAAAACAAAAACAAAAACAAAAACCCCCAAACCAAAACCTTCTTTTATTGCCCTGAAAGTGATTCTTCATCCCTGTTTTCAGTGGCCTAGGAAGGCAATTATATTTGTTTAGAGAGCTTATTATCATGCAAAGTAATTTCTCAGCACCACACAAAAGAAAAAAATGGAGGCGCTGGGATTCATCACAGTTGAAGTATAATTTAATAGAAATACTTTACAATAGGGAAAGATTCTAAGACTTTGGATATAAGGACAGAGGTGTTTTTTCACAAGAGTAGTTTGAAATGCCTCTGCATAAGATCTGTATCAGAACACCCGTTAACCTGTCATTTGTACATCACCAACCTCAGCAACCTTTGAGCTCATAAAGAATATTTGTGCATCCTCACGTCTGTCCAAACGGTTTACATATATTGATCTGTTACCATTGAAACTCTCAATGAGCATTGTAAATTGGTAAGTAGCTGGTTTGAACCATGCATTAGTAGCTATAGCTAATAGAAATAGATCTACAAACCATGTCCAGCAAGGCATGCAGCCCTTGTGAGAAAGACTCCCAGAAAAAAGATATTACTAACAATGAGAATTCTTAAGAAGCTTCTGAAATGCAGTGTTGCTTCATGAAGTAGATATTCAGTACAGCTCTCCTTCCTTTGACTTGAAGAGAATCATATTTCTCTTTCTCAATGTCTCAACTAGAGGCTTTCCTTACCTGAAATTTACCATGAGTGCTAAGAATACTTCAAACAAATATTCTTGATATATCTTAGACAAACACAGATTCAGGCATTTAAATTCCATAGACAATCAATTAATAATTAGCCTTTCTTCTTTTGAAAGATCTCAGTCTAACCTCCTCACCACCTACATTTTCTCAAGTAGAGAATATAAATTAAGAAATGAAAATAATTATTCATGAGTGCAAAGTAGGCAGAAAGTTTATAAACACTCCTATAAGGAATGTAGCACAGAAGCACCTTAATTTTTTGATTCACTGATATGTTTAGCTTATTTTAGCAGCATGAATTTATAATGTAACTATTACTTCCTATGGAAAAGGCTTCATCTATTAGTTTTATAATCACTTTTGTGGTAACAGCTTTATTGAGATCTAACATTCATACCATAAATTCATCCACTGAAAGTGTACAATTCAGTGACTTTTAGCAAATTCATAGAGTTGTGTAGCCATCGCCACAGTCAATTTTAAACATATCACCTATAAAAGAAACATCTTACCGTGTAGCTAACACTCCACAAACATTTCATGCTTCTTAGTCCTAAGCAACCACTAATCTTCCTTTCCGTATACATTTGCCTGTTATGGACATTTTATATAAATATAGTTGTAAGGTTTTATAATGATTTTTACTGATTAACTTTACTTGTGTAAATATTTTTCATTCTCTTCAAAAATTGTTCTTTTTTTTCTGAGCCACGTACCTACAATGTTAGGTGACTACAGTGTTTATAGGACTACTGTTATAGCTTATATTGAAAGCTCTATGAATGCATATGTAGTTAAGAATATATATAAATACACTTTGACTGACCATCAAAACAATACTAATTTCTAACTTCTTAGCTCATTACTCATTCAACAACCTTAATGTGACTTCAATTTTTAAAAAGAGTATTTTAGTAAACTATATTTTCAATTGTTTGTTAATGAAGTCATTTGGAATATAGAGAACCACCACATTTATTACCAGTAACACATAAACCTTTAAGTTTATAGAGAAAGATAATCTCTCTGACTCATATGCCCACTGGGCTCTAGGGTCACACTTATTTATTGCCCAGGGACATTTCTGGGCAGTGTGGTGCATAGTGATTGGTGTTTACTTTGAATATTCCTTAAAAACAGCTGCTAATAGGTAACTGTATGAGATGATGGATATATTAATTTGCTTGACTGTAGTAACTATTTCACACTGTCTTAGTCCTTTTGTGCTACCATAATAAAATACCTGAGACTGGATAATTTATAAACAATAGAAATTTATTTCTTACAGTTCTGGAGGCTGGGAAGTCCAAGATCATGGCACTGACATCTGGTGTCTGGTGAGGGCCTTCTTGCTACATCCTCACATGGCAAAGAAGGACAAAAGTAAACAGACTTGCCTCTCAAGCCCTTTTACAAGGCAGTAATCATGAAGGCTCTGCCTTCATGGCTTAATCACCTCCTGAAGGCCCCACCTCTTAATACGATTGCATTGGGGTTTAAGTTTCAACACAAATTTTGGAGAGAACACAAACATTCAAGCCACAGCAACAACCATGTAAAAATATATCAAAAAATCGTGCTGTACACTTTAAATATATACAGTAAAATAATTTCTTTAAAAAAAGAGCAACTTCTAATACATATGGACTGCTGTCTCTTGCTTGAACTGTTACTATGGACTCCTAATTTGTCTACCCAGATTCTCGCATTGCTTCATCTTAATCTATTCTCCACCACATAAAGCCTGATTGATATATTTAAAACATATCACTCCTCTGCTCAGAACCATCACATCTCATGAAAAATAAAATACAAAGTTCTCTCTGTGGCCTGTACGATCTTCTCCCTTATTCTACAACCTTGTCTCTTAAAATCACTCCTTCACTGGACTCTCCTGCTCTACTTCAGTCATTGTGGTTTTATTGCTGCTTTTGAACACACCATGTATGCTCCTGCCTTACGACCTAGTGTTAACCAGGCTCTGTCCCCCCTCCCAGTTTCCCTCCAAATATTTTCATAGCTCGTATCATTACTTTATTCAAATCTCTAGTCAAAAGGCTCTAAATTCCTGACCATGCATAAAAGAGCATCCTACTCTCCCATTAACTTTCTATTCCCTTATTCTCTCTTCCTATCACTTATCACTATCTGATGTTATTTATTTGTTTGTTTACTTATTTTACTCACTTTCTGATGTTATTTATTTGTTTATTTGTTTACTTATTTTACTCACTCTCCTTGCCTGAATGTAAGTTCCCTGAGACCAAGAAACTCTTTTGTTCACTGCTGTATCCCTAGTGCCTAAGAAGTTCCTGGATAATTGCAGATATTTAATAATATCTGTTGAATAAATGGATGAATGGGTGGATGGAGACGGATGATTGAATAAATGGATGAACAAATGAAAGAAAAGAAATATTGATCCTTTTCCCTTCTGATAAAAAAAAAAACTCTGAAATAGAGATGTAGAATTTTTATAGACTTTATTTTTTCTGAGTTCAATTCAAAATGCTTAATTCTGTTTTTAGGAGTACAGGTTAGGCGTTAGCCCTTAAATTATTTTTAATATCCTATAACAAGAGTGGAATCCTAGATAAATTCAGTTAAGTAAAAAGAATGAGTGATTTGATGATTTTATTTTCACCTGAAGATTTTGAAAAGGTTGAAAAGGAGGTTTTCTAATCAGACAAGCTAGCTAGAAACCCGGTTTCAGAGCTGACATTTTATAGACACTGCGTGAAATATTAGAAACAACAAACGGGCCGGCCCGGTGGCGCACTGGATAGTGTGCTGCTTGGGAAGCGCGGCGGCGCTCCTGCCTGAGGGTTCGGATCCCACATACAGACCGGTTCCCGCTCACTGGCTGAGCGAGGCGCGGGAGCAACACCGAGGGTTGCAATCCCGTTGCCGGTCCCTGGTCCGGTACGGGGGCAACACTGAGGGTTGCGATCCGTTGCCGGACACGGAAAAAAGACAAAAAAAAAAAAAAAAAAAAAAAAA
>NW_007726837.1:199341-240674 GCF_000696425.1 Galeopterus variegatus
TTGCGGGTCCCGGGTCCGGGAGGGGGGCAACACTGAGGGTTGGGATCCGTTGCCGGACACGGAAAAAAGACCAAAAGACAAAAAAAAAAAAAAAAAGAAAGAAACAACAAACAGGCTTCATCACTAAGGTTCTGCGTAGACGTCCTTCATCTCTATTTCTTTTCTTCCATTAGTGCGTGCTTTACTAAAAAAAATTGAAAGTTATCGCCATTTTTTACTTTATTCAAACTGTACATTTTATGTACTTTAACATTAAATAAACCGAATTCATGATTTATCTTTATCATATTTTCAGATACATTTTTATTGCTTTCAAATCAGTATTTATGGGACTTGAATACACCTAAACACTGCCAGGGAATATGTATTTATTGCCTGATTACAAAAAATAATGGGGTTTTTTTATTCTTATATGGAGAGTCACAGCTATAAAAAAGCTATAAGACACATCACTTCTGAAAATTTAGTAAAATGTGTGTATTATACACTTTCTGTATTACCAAGCCAAAATGTGGGTGTTTTATAAGCAACTCTATGCTGTAAGAAATTTGGAAAGTATGGAAATTTGTTTTTTGTGTGAAAATACAGTATGGCTGCTTTAACAAAAAAACATTTAGTACCATTAAAAAAATCAAATCTATGAATTGTAATTTTACATAAAAACAAGAAAAAAAGGCACATTACATTTCTTGGTCACCTAGCTGAGCCCTAGGGGTTGCAGCCCTAGAGCTGCAGAGGAAGGGTATGTCAAGGCAATACCCAGGAGAAGGAGCCAGGTCAGGCTGAGGTTTACAGAGGCAACAGAGAGGAAAGGTGTCAAGGTCCAAATGAGCCTAAAGAGCCCAAAGCAGAGAGGAATAGTGTCTTCAGACCAGGAGTCAGGCCATAGTTTCCCAGAAGGTGTTAAACATAAACCTTCAGAGATGAGTTACCCAAATGGTTGAGAAGGACACTGCCTCTTTTTGCTACTGCAGTACCAGGCCATGAGCAGTGGTACTGCAGTGGTAGGGAGAGGTGAGAGTTGGCGTTTGTGTAGCATTTATTTGTGCATTTGCTTTATCTGCCCTACCAGGCAATCACCACTCTGAGAAGAGAGGCAGGGGCTAGCAAAGGGCCTTGAACTTAGTAAGCAGTCAACACATTTGCTGAAAAATAAACATCAATTATCCTCCCCCAACTCCTCCAGTGAATTGTTCAAAAATAAGTATGGTAATCCACAAGGTATATTTTCACTTCAGAATACATCTCTTGAATATTTCTCTTATAGAGCACTTTGAACTGAAAGCAAGCACAACGTGTCCAAATGAAGAGTATTTTGAGAAAATTTTAAGTATCACAAAGCAGTGGTTTTTAAAATGGAAGGGCCTTCTCAATCATAACCATAGTATGTCATCCTGACCATGATGTTTTAATTGCCACCATTTGTCTGGCTGTAGAACAATGAGATATGGGTGGGTCTAGGACTGGCAGGAGAGTTCCCAGGGTAAGAAGGAAATGGGATGCAGTGTACGGTGGACCTAACAGATGGAGGAAGCCTCCAATGGATGACTCTCTGGACAGACTGCTGCAGAGACCACTGGCTCTGGGTGACTTGCTCAAGCTAGTAGGAAAACGAAATTCTACCAGCCAGTCTTTCATCGATTGGGATTTTATTGTGCAATCCGTCGAGCATTTGCATTAAAAATGAAATGGAATTTAGACTTTGCTTAATGTTTTAGACATTTTTTTGGTTTAATTTTACTTTTTGTAAAATAACAAAAACTGTTTATGGTACATAGAGAAGTATATTCCTGATTTGTAAAATAATCTATTTAAATACTGAACAGTGGTTTGTTCCTTCTTCAGAAATAGCGTTTTAGACATTTTTTTGGTTTAATTTTACTTTTTGTAAAATAACAAAAACTGTTTATGGTACATAGAGAAGTATATCCCTGATTTGTAAAATAATCTATTTAAATACTGAACAGTGGTTTGTTCCTTCTTCAGAAATAGCTTTTTCACTGAGTTTAATTTCATTGAAAATAAATAGGGCTATGCTTGCCAGTATCAGCAGTTCTAATCAATGTGATTAAAAAGAAACACAAAAAACAACTTTTAAAATTATCCAGATGTTACCTCTTAATCAAAGAACCAAAAAATTATGTATTAATCACACCGTGGTTTCTCCTTATTTCATACTGGTTTATTTATGAAAGAGAAATCCTTCAAAAGACTACCTGTAGGTGATAAAGATTTTTAAAGTACTCTTTTCTTTCTCTTTACCAAAGAAAAATCCAAAAGGAGTTTTTTATTTTGTGTGTGTGTTTTTATTTTTCAATGGCAAATCTTATTCTAACTTTTTTTTAAGCTTTATATTTTTTACTTATCTCTGAGAGGCAGTACAGTAAAGCAGTTAAAAACAAAGATCTTAAAACCACATAGACTGAGTTAAAACTGAGCTCCAATTCTTAGGTGTCTCAGTTTTCCCCATCTATAAAATGGGAAGAATAATATAGGCTGTGGTGAGGAGTAAATGAATTTATATATGCAAATTTCTTAGAACAGTACTTAAAAATGGCAAATCTATGTAAAATCAGCTTTGCTTCTTATTATTTTGTTCTAAATTACAGGGGTCCACAAACATGACATTATCCATTCTCCTTTAGCTATGAATTTCACTGATAGCACATTGGTATTATGTCCCCAGCATGTAAATTTACTAGAGTCTATACTCTGTGCCTTAACTTTACAGCAGTTTTATAAAGATGATTTGTTTTCATTTTTGTGAAACATTGATTTGAAGACTGTTTTTGCACATACACTTTTAAAAATGGTACTTGACACAGACTATCTTTACAGCCAGTGTGAAACCTTCAGCAAAGAGGCCAAACATGCACCACAGATTAACGGAAGAGGGTATTTGCAGTCTTTTAGAGCATTATCCTATAAACACATAAGCTGGAGCTGTTTCCCTGCCATAATTGTAATTCTCAGACTTCCTTTGCCCTTTGAGTAAGTGTCCTTGTGTGCCTCTGAAATGTTGGTATGCATGAGGAGTGTGTGTGTGTGTGTGTGTGTGTGTGTGTGTGTGTTTTCAGTCTCTCTGTGTGTCTTATGTATGGGTGCATAGTTCCCTTTAAGCACCTCTCTAATTATTGTTTGTCCTACTGTCTGTGTTGGTCATTCACTTGGTATGGCTCATATCATACCTAAGTTCAGCATTCTCTGTCTTTCATCTCTTCATGTCATTTTCTCAGTCTATCACTTAAAATTCTGGAATGTTAGAATTAGAAAGGAGTATTCTCCTATTTTACAGTTGGCACAACTCCATATATAGAGACAAATATATATTATATTGCTCACTGAATTTATGAATAGAACTCCTTTACTCAACAAATATTTAGCTATTTACTATATTCCAGAAACTAGAAATAGAGAGTTCATTTTTCTTATTCTCATTTTTAAAAGGTGCAGGATATATTATACATTTCTATTAGCTAAAACACAGCCAGTTATTTAAATATCTTTTAACCTGTTGATTAATTGTATTTGCTCAACTCTTCATAGAAAAAGTAAAGAATTTCCTGTCTTACTATAAATGCAACATAAGAAATTAGTGGTGAAAGTATGTATAAGATTAGACATATATTTTCAAGTAGATTAGACTATGTTAATGCAGGTAAATGCAAATCTACAGTAGCAATGAATTTAATTAACCTTAACATGAAAAGATTTTTTTTTTTTCTGGAACAAAGGAGGACTGAGGACAGTCCATTGACTCAAGGTGCTATTGCAGTCTGGTTCACATGTTTGTCTTCTCTCACACAGACAGAGCACATTGTAATCTGGGCCATGCAGGGGACTTCTGTGTCTGCAAAGAAGGCAGTCTCTGAGTTTTGGTTCAGATAAATACCCAGCTACTTACATGTGCCTCTGTACCTATGTTGTCTCAAAAGTGGGCATACAGGTGCTGACGTGTTTAGGTAAGCTAACAAAGTAAACACCAGTTACTCACATAGTGAACCTAAGTAGGCCTAAATGATGGGTGGTAAGAACCAGTGCAAACTAGATGAAGATGAAATTCAACATGGCTGTGTGGGCATCCTGCTCCTCCACTGGCAGTTCTTTGATGTGTAATTTTGAAAGCAGGTGCTATTCTTATTGCAATCACATTGTCACACTCCATTATGAGGAAGCAATTAAGCTTATAATAAGTTAAGAGGTGATGTTTTGTATTTTTTTTTTAATCTCACACAACCGTTGATTTGTTAGCTTTTGAAAACAGATAGGAATTTTTCAATTACACCCTGCAAAATACCTTTTCTCATTCTGAGTGTTTGAAAAGCAAATGTATCTTGGATCCAGTGCTTTTGTGTTTACAAATCTGGATATGATTTAGTAAGCTTTAAAGAGATAGCAAGCACATAGTAAGGAAATCAGATTTACATAATTTTCTGCTTGCTTACAGAACACAGCAGTTGAGATTATCTTTTACATTCAGGAAGACTGTTTTAATATGATAAGATGAAATACCACCTACAGTACACTTGATCTTGCTAGTTTGACTTCTTAAAATAAATTATGAGCTGATTTGTCATAGTGACTTTCAACATAAATTGCTATTATAATCTAAAGAAGCAATTCTAAAGGATACTGCTTTTTTACCTCATCTACATAGAAAGATTTAGGGTATTTCTACATTTATTCTTCTTCTCCATGCAATCTATTTACTATAACTTTACATGGCAGGAACAACAAAAATCCGTGCTTTGTTTGTTCATTCCATCTATTCTTCTGTTTAACAAATAGCAGTTCCAGTGGAGAAACAGCATAAGTAAACGAAGTATGTCGACTTTACTTGTATATAAAAGAAGCATTTTTTAGGGAGATGTGTGTGCCTTTTCCCCCAGCAGAAACACAATTAGATTGTAACCTTGGGGAAATAAGATGAACTCAGGGCTTTACTTTTTATCTTCTACACTGTTTATGTATGTATGTAAGTATGTATTTTTGCAGCTTCAATAGCTGCTATAAATAATGAGTGTTATAGTCCAAACATCTTTTAGCTGTAGGAGTGTGATTTCTAGAAAAAGAGGAGGTAGTGCTAAACCAAAGGACCCAAAGCACCCTCTTATACAATCATGAGCCTCAGGGGAATGTTTGATGGTTTTTGTTCTGATTTTTGCTTTATGTACTGTGAGCATTATGCTTGACTAAGCTTTCTGTCGCTGCTTCTAAATTCCATTTGTCCAAATTTGCCATGGTACCTATTTTCTATATTGCTTGTATTTATTATTTGACTACAAAAGAGGTAGCAAATGAACATAGTTATGTGCTTGCTGGGATTAGTTATTCATTGAGAAGTGTTCAGTTTTAGTCATTTTACGTTAAAAAAAAAGTGTGTGTGTTGGGGAGTGCACACGGGTCTTCTGGTCAAGCTTTCGTTCTGTACCCCGTATGGAGATTACACATATGTATGTATTATCTCATTCAGGGCTCAGCATGGAATCAGCGTAATCTTGGATTTATAAATGGCAGATGGTTATTTCCTTTTAATTCTAGAACAATAGTACTAACGCCCTGGAGTCTCTGATTGGAGCCTTTGTTTTTATTGCTTTCATAGGTGTGAAAAGATTTGTAGAAAATATGAGTAGCAGATATAGTGTAGGATTACAGAATGTAACTAAAACAAAAACTTGAATTAAAGATAGACAAATAGGTTCAAAGGGAGATTTTATTTATTTATTTGAAGTTGTAAGAGAAATTCTAATACTTGGAATAACCCCAGGGTATTAATAACCGCATCCTACAGATAGAAATTTGAGACTCACAGTTCCTGAGTACTTTGTTGAAAGTTTTCTTTATACTCAAAATTTTGAAAAAGCAGTTAACTTTGCAAAAAAAAAGTGGTGTGTTCATAATGATATAATCAAAGAATTAAATGAACTGATGAATTTTAAAAAGGAAGCCAACAGTCTGGGCAGTCCTTTATATGCACTGCCCAAATGTTTGATAATTATAATGCAATTGCTGTTCTATCCTCTAACTTTGGAAATATGTCTCCTCAGGAATTATAATAGTAAGTTATCTACATCAAGTTGAAGAGTCTAGTTTTTCCAGCATTCTGTTTAACCAGCTGGAAAAGGACCTCTGATCTCCATCTACCAGTGATGTGATGAAAAGTAATATCTTCAAATGAACAACATGCAATTACATATATCTCTAATTGGCACTTAAGAAACAGTGACACTCAGTTTTTTCTTCCAGGATTGTGTAGTTTTTCCTTACTTTAAAACAGCTTTTTGAGTATATTTTTTTCATGATTTAGTCATTAGGAGATCAAACCATATTTATAGACTCAAGATTCCTTTTCCGTAACTTAAAAACAAACCCAAATGCAAATCAATAATGTAATATGTACTTTAAGAAAGGTATTCAAACAATAATTGGAATTAGGAGACTCACATAATTTAGTAAACATACCTAGGAATAGAAAAGGACCCAAAATGTTCAATTTGAAGAGATGTATTTGTAAGGCTCCAAAATGATTATGTTCATTGTTTCTGATGAAACCACTAGACCACTCCTCCCAACACTGCTCAAGTTTCAACAGCCTTTCCAACACTCACTTTCCTTCTTCTCAACCACTCCCTTTCACTTACAAAATTGTTTTCATAATATCCCCACATCATATTTGATTTCATTGTCAGCAAACAATAAAACAGGCCTTTTAGGGATTATTTTCCTGTAGCTGCTAAGCCTACATTTAGTCTGAAGTGGTTTTCATAGTCCTATAAATGACTTTGAGCTTGACCTCAGCCCCTGTCTTTAACATTCAACTGTGAGATTTCACAGGAATTGCCACCTTGTTCTTTAAGGAATAAAAATGACATTATGGCAATCTTAAATAAGAAAAACATTCACACAAAAACCATTATAACAAATTGAAGAGTATTGAACTAGTCAATTTGTGCATTTCATTGAACATTCTGAACCATACAAATTTGAATGATGCTTTCAATACACAAATAAGCCAGTTCTGTAACAATAAGACACTGCCATTGTATATCAGACATTATGCATAGTGCAGCCAGCTGCATCAAAGAGATGGGGGAATTGGGATTTGTTTTCAATGTTAAATTGAAATCCAAAAAAATTATTATTGTTGCTCTGTAATAAACAGGAATGCTGTTTAATGAAAGCCTTCATTTGTACTACTGGTGAGTTTTTTTTTGTTACCAATTCAGACATGGGGATAAAGCTGTCTATTACTCTTTGTAAGCAGGTCGCTTGCATAATGCTTAAACTTTGCAAAAGATCATCTCGTTCATATGTGAAGAATATCATAAGAATAGTTTAAATAGTACAGATAAGAATAGTTTACTACATGAGTAGATTCTGGGAAGATTGGTAGAACATATGCAGTGCTTATTGCATCCTTCTCACGTCCCTTTATCTTCAAGAAGCTAAAAATGTGTAATGATGAGATATTAACATTTAACATCTTTCTCCCTTTTGATGAAGAGAGAAAATAATCATTTGTCTTTTCTAATTTTAAGATTAAAAAAGTACACCCAAGTGCAGTTATGTAACCCAAACCTTTTTTATAATGACATGTTTCTAGGAATACACTAAAATGTGTGGTTGGTTTCCTGAAAGTCTTGTATGTAAACTTACAGGGAATTTTCAAAATTCTTTTTGACAGTTAGTATGATGCCAAATTTCCCTATTAATTGTGATTTTAATTAAATTTAGTGTGAAATAGAAAATGTATATTAGAACACATGTGTTTACATGTGGCTTTCTGATTTCATTAGGAATTACTCTTAGATATTGGTGTACTAGGTGGTAGAGAAGTTCCTGCAATAAAACCAAATCGACACATTTATTGTTTTTAAACTACAGCTTTGCTAAGAATATGTTTCCCTTAATCCCTTTTCCATTTTTCAAGTTTTCATGTCTTGACCTCAAGAATGAATAATAAACCAAAGCTGCTCTTTCACTTGAAAAAAAACCCTGCATTTTATTCAGAGATGTTCTGAATGCTAATTTTCTGATTTCATGTGTGCCTTTGAAAATAGATGGATCAAGACAGACATAGTCTAGATATATAGCAGAATTTTATAGATGCCTATTCTTTTGATTCCCGGCAGCATTCTTCTCACACAAATAAATTAGCCATTTATAACAGATTTCTAAAATAACAATTATTCAAGTATCACCAATATTTGATCAGTAAACATTTATTATGAGTTTCATATGCAGGAGGCACTAAAAAAATCCAAGCTGAACTTATTATGAGAGATGCAAATAAGGCGTATATATTGACTATAGATCTTGCAAATTATTTCTGACATTTGATATTTTAAGCAAAATCCTATCACTTCCAGCGTGTATACAGAACAAACTAATTTTGTATTTTGTTGGTTGAAATGTCTAATTAAAGAGGTGTCTAACTGTTGGATAATTTATAAGACTATGAAATTATTTTTGTCATATTGGATTAAGAAATATTTTGAGATTGTATTTGTTACAATTTTAATATTAATAAAAAATGAGAGTTATAAAAATCCAAGGCAAGATACTAAATAAATTAATGTGAGCAGTGCAATATGTTGGAAAGGGCACTAAATTCAAAGTTTAGACACTGGCATTAATTTTCTTGTAGGAGTGGCAGGAGGGTTAGGGAGAAATTGGTAAAGGGCCACCAAAAATGTTTACATAGGTAATGATAAAATAAAAAAATTTAAAAAAAAATTCTTTATGTAGCTCTTCCCTCTCCAGGCCACAGTCTCTTCTGGCTTTAAAATGACATAAGCCTAGAATGTCTTTCTCTAACTAGATTTCTAATTTAGTTATGCTTTGAAAAAGGAGAATAGATTCTCTCAAAGTTTATTTTAACCCTGGAATTCTAATAATATATGATTTGGTGAAAATCATTCCTTTTCTTCTAGAGTAAAATGTTTTGCTTCTACTTAACTATAAATTCCTTAAAACCAAGGATTAGGTCTTGTTCATCTCTGTGTATTCAGTGCTGAGCACAATGTCTCACACAGGTGCTCAATAAGCATTTGTTGAATAAATAATGTGATTACTGGCATAAAAATCATTTACTGCTAAGTTATGACTTTCTAATCTATTTAGGTCTACAAGACCAATTTTCCAGTTTTAGGTTTAAATGTATATATATTTAGATTGAGGATAATTAAAAACACTGATAAAGTAGAGGCATCTCTCAGTAAAATAAATGCTTTATCTTTAGACAGGCCTTTCCTAGTGTTTTGTGACCAAAGTAATTGTGGATATGAACTTAATGCTGACAGACTGAAACATTCCTTACTGCAGGAAGTGCTATTTCTATTATAGTGAAAAGCTCTTTCAAACAGTAAATGGCCAAATTTGCAACATTCTTAAAAATAGTCAGAGGTAAGATGTTTTGATGTAGTAGTTTTAAAAATGCCCACCCCTCTTTTTTAATTTCTTGACTAGTGTTCAAAGAGATTGTAAGCAGCATATTGTCTCTATTTTTTTGGAAAAAAGTTATTAAACATCCTTAAAAATCCATGTGAATCCAGATTGCAGAGTGTGTTTAGTGCTGGAGTCACTGTGCAAATTTATTAGTCTTTTGTCCCTTTAATCCTTTGCTGGACCTTGCTTTGGACTAGAATTTCCTAACATGGGATTTTTGTGTGCATGTCCCCAAGTTCCTTCCAGAGCAGTTGTATTTCCCATTTTCCCATTTTCTGTGTTGGATCACTTTAGACAGAACTAGAGCCTTAAGGAAAGAGCATTTCAAGATCATAGGAAAGAGGAATATTTTATAGTCAAAATCATAATAAAAATATAAGAACCATGAGTGCCTTTAAATATTTAAGAAATACAGTAGGAGACAGGACTTTCATTAGGCAATGTTGCTGGAATAGCAGAAACTAAAATGATGATAGTATAAAACAGTGGGTGATAGTCCTGGGATAAAATCTATGAGGAAAAACAATACCAAATTTAATTAAGATTTTAAGACCCCTTTTTCATTATTAAGAATATGTGCCTGCTAACAATATAACTAATGCAGACCTCATAAAAATGATGCAACTGAGAGAATTATCATGAGCCAAGAAGAGTGGTGGCAAAGAGATTAGATAATTTTTTACTTTCAATTGATTTATTTATCTAAAATTAATTTATTGTACACCTACTATGTGTAAAGTACCATGCACTGTGTGGGGATATGAAGTTGCACTAGACACAGTATTTATAATCTATTGTTTCTTCATACAAGAGTGTTATCTTTGTCTGTGTCCCCCCAAAATGAACAGCTGGCTTGTAGGTGATTATTTGGGGAAGGAATTTCAAGGAACACTGGTGGGCGACTACAATAAGTAAAGTAGGAAAGGCGGGAAAGCTAGTCCATAAATGCATTAGTGAGCTGGCCCTTGCTGTGGGTAACTGGGCTCCGTCCTACTGGGAACCCTCTGAACAGCCACGCAGAATGTACTTCAGAATTGTTTGACCTGTACACAGCTGGTTGTCATAGCAACAGCTAAAGTAAAAAGGTAATGAGAGGATGTAAGGCAAGACATAAAATGTATGTGAAACAAGTATACTTTGAGTATTTATCTCATATGGAGATTTTAAAAAGCAGGTATTTATTAAGCCCTTATTGTGTGCAGTTGCTGTGCTAGCCACTGGGGAAGAGGAAAGGAGGAGAACAAAAAGATGAAAAAATCATGATCCCTGCCCTTTAAGAATTCATAGCCCAGGTGAGAAGGCAAGTCTGTAAGCAAGGCCTGGAGAGATGAGTTTGATTGCAATGGAGTCTCAAGGAAGGGAGCAAGTCAGCAGGGGTCAGGTAAGTTATCACAGAGGTTCTTAAGGAGAGGTAAAAGACGAAGTTAGACCGTGAGCAAATACACAAATGCAGCAAAGGCCTGGGCATGTCCTGAGAATGGAGAGCTTTTCTGCCTGTGCAGAATGTGACAGAGAGTAGTCAGCGATCAGCCTAGACAAGCAGCTTGAGGAAAGTTTACAGAAGGTCTTGAATTCCATACAAAGTCATTTGGATTGTATTAAGGTCTTTTAAAAAACAAAATATAATGGCAGTGATTAGAGAATCACTGAGGATAACTGAAAATCAATCCAGAGCATAACAAGTGGAATAATGTAGGTAAATCAGAACTACAAGGCCAGATAATCACTGGCCTTCAGTGCATTTGAAAAGCTAAAAAAGACTTTGAAAGTAAGTGGAATGTTCCAAAAAATGGAAAGATAACCAAACCTTATGAAATTCTTGATCCATTATGCTAAAAGAACAGTGTTGCAGAATAATAAAAAATAAGCTGGTTTAGGGTAACCTTTCTAACACAAAAGATCTGAAGAATAAAATTTAATAAATAAAACAATGTGATCATTAAAGGTTTAAGTTTAGATACCATATATAAAAGCTTAAATAATTTCATACCCACATAGCCATGTATATAGAATCTTAAAAATTCTCTCTTGCAAAAATGTTTGCTGGTTTGCAATTTTTCCCATTTTTTACCACACTAGCAGTGTCACAGCAAAGATACAGCTGATAGCGGTGACTATTAGTGACCTTAAGAACACAGCTGGGTTTCTATTTTTACTTCTGTAAAATCCTCTTTTCTTCAGCTAGATGATCCTTAAAGGCCCAAACTAAAATCTATGTAGAAAAGGCAATTTGTATTGCATATTGTGACTACACTATATTTCACAAAACAAAGCCAGCTTTTAAAACACACATATACACAACCACACACAAACATTCCACACTATGTAAGGACATTTATATAGAAATTCTTTTGCAAACCAACCTGAGATGAATAACTGAACCATACCAAGTTTAAAGATCCATTTAGGGTCATACAAAATTACCTGTATGGATAACTCACTTCAAAACAGAGCTAGTACAATTTCATGTAAATTACTTCTGTTTTTGAAGAAATAAAGTGAACAAAAAATCCAACACATTTTGACAATATTGATGAACAATTCAAGTTTTGAGACTTTATTTCAATGACTAGGAAGGATAGAAAAATGCAACAGAATTTGCTTCTATTAGGATGATTGCTTCCTTATACTCCTTACCTCAAATTAGAGATAACAGTCTTGGAACATTTAATCTGGCTATTTGCAGATAAAAGTATTTATCTACAAACAGGCAGATTTATGAATATGGGTAACAACAGAGACAAACATATGTTTAAGTTTCCTAATATAATTGATGTTGAGTAGATAGGATGGTATACTGTAAACTTTGGCAAGATTGCTGTTAAGCAAGCAGAATGGGATTCAAGGATGGTGGGCTGCCGGAGAAATAGCTTAGCAATTTCTAGGAACAAGCTGGCAAGGAAATTCCCCTAGTCAGAAAGAGAAAGAAAGGGTATGAAGTCTTTACCCATTGTCCTCGTTGTTTACAACACAAAATGATTTTCTGTGAAGATAATTATTATATATTTTTATGCTTGTGAAGGCTCAGTCTGTCAAAGAAGTGACTATAGTAGGGTTCATAAATGCAGCCTTACTCCACCAGACTGAGAGTTACTTGGAAAGTGGACCGTGGTATGCTTATCTTTCTGTATTCCCAGGAAATCATGTGTGGCACGATAGAGGTGTGTTGAGTAAAAAATCAAATTAATACATTGTTAGCCCCACCATATGACAACTGTGCTCCTCAGGCATTCCTCAACCCCAAAGTCTAGGGGAAGAAGATCTCAGAGGGTCTAATGTATAGGAACGTGAAATTTTCATACAATCAAAGCCCTCTCTCTGGAAATCACAGTGCCCATGTGTGAGTTGATATATGAGATGACCTGACTTGTCCTGGCTGTATCTGTAACATGGTATAATTCATCTTAGGACCTGGACCATTTGATTACACAAGAAATAACAGAAAGGAATAAAGAGATTCTGTCACTTGTGCTGGAACCTGCCTGATTGTTCTAGACACCATTTAGAAAAGTTATATATCCAATTGCAAAGCATATCCCATCAGCTGCTATTTTTCTCCCCTAATCTCCACCCAGCATTTAGGTAGAATTAAGTAATACAATAAAGTGAGATGTAATCTGGACCTCTGGATATCCTGTGCAACTGCTGAGAGTATAAAGGGGTGGATTTTGCTTAAGAGAGGATTAAACTATCTTTTGAGCAAACTCTTCCCATAGTATGTAATGAAACAGGGTCATCTCGTCAATTGGATCTAATCAATGGTGCATCATTCCTCAGTAACCTAATGTGTTCTCTATTTTGAGTGCACATTAATCACTCTTTTGCATGAAACCTAATTTGGTTGTAAGTTATTCACTTTCCATTAAGATATAAGCTTCCTCAGGAAAGTGTAAGTTGAGGCCAGGATTAATGTAGCTTAAGTAACTCTACCTAAAATTGCAACAGGAATCTTAAAAATATGACTCAAAGTTAGTTTAGTTATAGCTTGAGTAATTTAACAAAATTGCCTAGGCGAATAATCAGTATTGTACTAAAACTAAATATTTCACAGTTACATTTGCTTTTGCCTAAAAATAAAAACTGGAGCAATACAAGGGAAAACTGCCAAGACTGAAAATAATATGCAGCTGCTGAAAGTAATTGGAAGTCATAATCATAATTAGACAAGATGTAAGATATGTGTTAAAACCCAGAATGGATCTTCCTGTTGACAACTGGGAGAACTCCCAAAGCCCAGACTCTGCACCTAGCCTGGGCTCTTCTGCTCCATGCCTGAGAGAGCTCTTCCAAAACCAGACTTGGCATTAAGTCAGCAGTGAAACCACTCTCTAAATGCTATGCACCATGCTTTTCTCTTTGGAAAAACAGAAGGGAAGAGGTGAAAGGAAAGAAGTCATACGCCCTGAATTTGAGGAGTCTGCAAACCAGAAGAGACTGGCCAGTTATCTGGTGGTAAACGGCATTTAAAAAAAAAATCCTTCCAAAGAAGCTAAGAAAATGCAGAGAAATAATATTTTTGTAAGATAAAATGAGGGACATTTTTGTAAGATCAGAGAAACAATGATTTAACCAAGTATTGATTAAGAATGAATTAAGTATGCTTGTGGTGTGGAAAGCATCTGAAGCTAAACAGAAAGATCTGTGGGGACAAGAGCCATTTCTGTTTTGCTCATTGACTCAGAGAGTTCCTGGCACAAAGAATTTGAATTTGTTAAATGAGTGAGTGAATGAGTGTTTAGATAATACTTTAGAGAGTACTTGTGCTTTGTTAGATGCTGTTCTGGGTGGTTTACATGTATCAACACATTTAATTTTCACAATAACTTTTGAGATAATACCAATGATCATTTGCAGATGAAGACACTGAACTAAGCAAAGTTAAGAAACTTTCCTAGATTCATCCAGTTAGAAAGGGATAGAGTTGGAATTTGAACCAATGTCATCTGGCTCTACAGTCTATATGCAATGGCTTTTCAAAAAGTTCATGGAAAATGCATATTATGAAAAAACCATGCATGGATTCAAAATTCTTTTGCACCAAAATAAACTTGTACTAACTTGTTATAACTTGTCTGGACAGGATCTAGTTTTAGGCATTAAGAAGGACAAGACATCAGTTTGAAAAGAGCCCCTATCAGAGCAACATGAATTCTGCTAAAATTGAAGCAAGAACAAACAGCAAATGAAGCTTGAGTGGAAGAATGGTGAAATCATTGATGTTTTACGAAAAGTTTATGGAGACAGTGCCTCAAAGAAATCAGCAGTTTACAAACAGATAGCTCACTTTAAGAAGGTACAAGATGATGTTGAAGGTAAAGCCTGCAGTGGCAGACTACCCACATCAATTTTTGAGGAAAAAATTAATCTTGTTCATGCCCTAATTGAAAAGGACTGATGATCAACAGCAGAAACAATTGCCTACACCAAGACATCTCATTTGGTTCAGCTTACACACTTTTGACTGAAAAATTAAAGTTGAGGAAACTTTCTGCTTGATGGATGCCAAATTTGTTGCACTCAGATCAGCTGCAGACAAGAGAAGAGCTTGCAATGAAAATTCTAAACAAGTGGAATTAAGATCCTGGAGCATTTCTTCAAAGAATTACAACAGGAGATGAAACATGGCTTTGCCAGTACAATCCTGAAGACAAAGCACAATCAAAACAATGGCTACCAAGAGATGGAAGTGGTCCACTCAAAGCAAAAGCAGAAAAGTCAAGAGCCAAGTTCATGGCAACAGTGTTTGGGGATGCTCAAGGAATTTTCCTTGTTGGCTTTCTGGAGGGTCAAAGAACAATGACATCTGCTTATTATGGAAGTGTTTTGAGAAAGTCAACCAAAGTTTTAGCAGAAAAATGTGCAAGAAAGCTTCACCAGAGTGTCCTTGACAGTGCTCCTGCTCATTCCTCTCATTAAATAAGGGCAATTTTGTGAGAGTTTTGATGGGAAATCATTAGTTATAAATCATGTTATAGTCCTGATTTGGCTTCTTTTTGTTTCTTAATCTTAAAAAGTCTTTAAATCTTTACCCATTTTCCTTTAGTAAATAATATAAAAAAGACTGCATTGAGATGGTTAAATTCCCAGGACCCTCAGTTCTTTATGGATGAGCTAAAAGGCTGTTATCATTGCTTACAAAAGTTTCTTGAATTTGATGGAGCTCATGTTGGGAAATAAAGTTCATATTTTTAATTTTTATCTTTTAATTCCATTTTTCCACAAACTTTTTGAAGTCTCCATGTGTTAAAAGCAATGTTATATTTAAAATACAAGAATTCTGTAGCTTTACTAAGAAACTAGAAAGAACATTGTTTGCTTTAAATTCTGATCTGAAAACCACACCAAAGCAGTCTTTCTGATAGACCCCATTTTTTTCTTTCTATCTCTTCTTTTTTTCTTAAATAAAATGACAAATATGAAACCATCTAATACATTGCTTAAGGCCTGGGTATTCTCTTTCTCTATTTTCAACATTCTTCTTTTCTTTTCCTTTTTCTTTCTCCTCTCCTTCTCAATTTAAATTTTCCTCCCTTTCTTCATTCTTCTTCTCAAAAACAATTAAATAAGTAGTGGGAAAGAAACATAACTATTTCCCCATCACACATTTGCCTTTAAGGCAAGAAATCATAGGAACGGGTATCAAAATAGTATGTTTTATCAAAGTCATCTTGAATTAAAAAATACATATTTAAGAATGTTTTCCCACATTTAATTCAACAAACACCCATTGAACATATCGATAGAAGATACAGATGCACATGTTGTAGGGAGGGATGCTCTGTAACTTCAAGATGCTCAGAATACAGTGGACAAAGTGTGTGTGTGTGTGTGTGTGTGTGTGTGTGTGTGTAATAAAAAGTTAAAAAGAAACCATTTCTAAACTCAGGTATAAGTGGAAGACTAATAATTTTTGTTAGAGAGACTAGGGAGGCCCTCCTGGAGGAAGTAGTAGTTTAATGTTTAAGGACGAGTAGGACTTTAATAAGTGGAGAAGGGTAATAGGAAGAAGGCCATCTAGGCTTAAGGCTGTAGTGTGTGCAAATGACATGGGGTAATAATGTGTTCAGAAAATGACCCATGCAACTATACTTAGGACAATGTATGAGTCTGGATAAGTTGGCTAGAACAAAATAACAGAGGTACCTGAATATTGGACCTTAACATTTGGCTTCACTCCATAGGCAATGGGGAATCCTAGAAGGTTTTGAGCTAACATGGGCTTCTTCTCCTGCCTCCCCTAACACAATCTATTGTCCACAAAGTAGCCAAGTAGTCATTTTTAAATGAACAAACTCTTCTATGGCTTCTCATATCACTCAGAATGAAACCAAAGCCCTTATCATAGCCAAACTACATCTCTGATTACATGACCTATGCCTCCTGATTTTACTTAATAATGAATAGCAATATGATATTCACAGGCAACTAAAAAAATGGCAGAGAACCTGCAATAGATCTGACCATCCCAAAGGCACAACTGGATTCTGCTCAAGGAATTCAGGACTATAGCTGGGAGACTATGAGTTCATCTACACTCGCTGTCTTTTGCAGCAAGAGGATGATGTTATAAAGTTCAGTTATATTCTGCTACTGTATAATATGCCTAATGATCTGTCTTCTTGCTCAAAAAGCTGAAGAGAGGTAGTCTGATCTGTACAGGTCAAAATAAGGTAATAAAGAGCCTGAAGGTAAGAAGAGAAGAAAGATTTTGCAAAATATGAGTGGGGAAAGACCAAACTCTCTGAAAAAAGAAGTTAAGGTATTGTGGTCTCCTTATGGGTTTGTGGTGACGGTAGGGGAAATGGAAGTGAATCATGCAATCATTCAACAAACATTTACTGAGCACCTACTCAGTGAAGTATCAGACTGCATTCGGTACCAAAGATAAAAGATGCATATAATAATTTTTGGCTTCAAGATGTTCTTTGTCTGGTCAGGTTAAGATGTGTAAATGTGATGTTACTAGTTACTAAGTAATGGGGTGGGGGTGGAGAGGAGAGTCTTTAATTTGGCATAAAGGATTTTTCAAAAGGTTTTTTTTCTTTTTAGGAAGGTGATGCTTCACCTGAGTCTTGAAGCTAATTTCTAATACAGTAATAGCTAAGTTACTTTATTTAATTTATTAACATCAAATTGAGATTCAACATGCCAAGCAAATCTAATTGACCCAAACATTACTGAGACCCTTAAATTTAGTATCATTAGTTCTGTTCTCCAAATAATTCAGTTCGACAGTCATATACACAGAAAAAATCACACGTAATAAATATCAATCAATGGGAATAAAGTTACATAATGATGACATATCCTAACAATGGACTGCTGTACAACCATTTAATTATATGAGATATATATGTACTAAAATGTCTATATCGTTGCATTTTGTAAAACAATAATTGCATTTGTATCTGTTGCCTGGACTAGTTACCTGCCATGACTCCTTAAGGAATCCTCCCATATTTGTGCATTGTCCTGTAGTTGCATATATCCTAATGTTTTATATTTGCCTGTTTATTTGTATCCTCATCTAGAATGAACTCCTCCTGAAAGAGAGAATTGGGTATTTTCATCTTTCCCTGTGTGATGCTTAATTCAAACCTCAGCACATGAAAGATATTCAGTATATAGATAAGGAGTATGAGTAATGTGCAGTATCTAACCTCGCATTCCCTTGACTAACTTTACCCTTTTTTTTGGCCTACTGATTGTTCATAATTATTCTGCAGTCCATTGCTTATAACAATTGCAGCACAACAATGCAGCAGCCAGCTTCTAGTTTATTTTAGGACTAATATACCAATTTGTAACATTAGTGAACAACTGTATGCTGTTTTAATTGTAAAGTAAGAGTTAATTTTTAAATATACTATTTATAATATCTTTGTCATATTTAAGACGATAGGAGGCTGAGTGAAAGAAGATACAGACACATTGAGAAAAAAAGATGATATTGAAGGTACATGATAAAAAGGAGGATATATGGGAGTATATGGAATTAAGTAACAAAAGGACCATACCTGTCTTGTTAACCATTTCATTTCCAGCACTTAGTACAGTGCTTGGTAACTAGTTCAATAAAAACTTGCTAAATTCCATTAATGCGTACAATTATGTATCAATTAAAAAAAACTTTCAAAAAGTTTATGGAAGGATTTGCACTTTTAATATATAAATATTAAATATATTTATTTAATATATCTTTTAATTCAATTTTTCTGCTAAGTACCTTCATATTAGTATATTGTCTAGACTATAAGCATGTCGCTTGCCTCAGAAGAGATCTGTTTTATAGGACAGAAATATTCAGAACTATTTATCTTAATTGAATAATTTATTGAGAATTTTTTTGAGAATCTAGTATGTACTAGATTTTGCCAGACTTTGTGTCTGGAATCAAATGATAAATAAGACTTGACTTAGAAAAGTTTACAACCTGGTGGGAGAAACAAATATGTAAACAAATACTAGTAAATGCATTGTGACAGTTGTATAAAAGAGGGATATATATATTATGGTCTAATAACACAAGCTCAGCTTATTGGAGAAGGAAAGGGGATTCATAAACGATTGCCAAAAAATGCAACCTTAAAGCATGGAAAAGAAGTTTTGAGGGTCCTTGATACTCTTCCCATTTACTGTACTATTTCATTTGTCACAATAATAAAAATATTGTCTTTGCTTTCTATTTTTAGCTTTTAAATTCTATTTCTTATTTATGAAACCATTTTATATGTTTTTCTTATTATTGATCCTTTACTATTATACTAGTTTTATTATACTCAAGATTCTTGAAAAAAACAACTCAAACAGCTGTTATTGAGAAGGTCATACACCAATTCAATATTTCTTTATATTTAAAAATAATTCTAGGTCTTGGACAAGAGAAAATCAGGAGTTTCATGGTTTTAAATTAGATTTCTTATATTCAAGTGCATCAGAAATTGAAAAGCTATCTGTTCAACTATAGAACTATGTTCTTATCATCTTTTAGTTTTAAAAAACTCATTTGTGATGCGTAAGATGCACTGAATAGTTGATTTTGCTGTCTGTTTATTAAAAAGTAGAAGCCGTAGCACTGGAATCTCACTCGCCTGGAATCAACGATTTCACTGTCAAGGAAACTTCCCACTGGCAGGGGCCAATGCATCTTTCATCCCCTTTATTTCTTAGAGGAATAATCAACAAAGTTTATTCTTCTTGTTACATGGCAATATAGTCATTTGTGAAAGTTTCACTAAAAATACCTGCTGGTAATTCAAACTCAGTGTTACTAAAACTGCTCCTGGACTGGAGTTACAGATTTAGGGATGAAACAGTATATTTCTTTATCATGTTATTCAATATCTACTAAGAAACAGTACTTGAAATCCAGGTTTCATTAAGAAAAGGTAGTTAAAATATGCTGGTGATTTTTTTGTTATTATTATTATCAGTATGGTAAATGGGAATCAGTTTTGAGCAAGTTCAAGCATGCCTGTGACATTCAGTTTCTGGAACACAATATAATTCACATACAAGAAAGCAATTCACACCCAAGGAGGCAACTATCCTTTTGTGAAATGTAGTGGAATCCATTCAGTAGACTTCAGCAATATCCCAAACTTGATGCATCTTTAGGTGTTTAGTGAAAATTCAGCAAGACCACACGAGCTTCTCCGTGTATAAAACTGTGATCTTTCTAATGTTTAAATGTAGACATAACATTCAACTGCTCCAAGTTCTTCAAATACTCCTTCAGTATGAAAATCTAAATGTTTTTTCATTACAGTTAAGATCATTCTACCTGCCTAGAGCTCCAGTTTCATTTTCCTTGACTTTGGGTCTCAAACTTCAAGGTCCAGCAAGACTAATCTGCTTTTAGTTCCTAGAATATATGCCCTGCTCTCTCCTTTCCTCATGCCTTGGAATATGTTGTTTTCTCTACACAAATAAATGATGCCCTTCAGTAAAACTCTCTGTTAAATCGTTTCTCCCTTGCCCAGGAAAGTTTAAATGCACAATTTTTCTGTGTTACTGCAGTTTGCATACACAACTCTAATATTCCTAAGATTGTATTATAATTGTTTGACTATCTTTCTCCACCAAAAAAAAAAAAAAAGACCTTGGCAAGGAGGACCTTTTCTCTGTTTTTCCAACATTTAATACAATATTGGGGTCATAAGAAGATCTACAAATACATGCATGAATGAATATTGCCCACTAATACAAATATAGACCTTGGCAAGGAGGACCTCTTCTCTGTTTTTCCAACATTTAATACAGTACTGGGGTCATAAGAAGATCTACAAATACATGCATGAATGAATATTGCCCACTAATACAAATATTTACAATACTTACAAGAGGAATAATAATGTTAGCAGCCATTATTGAGTACTTAATACATGTCTAGCCCAGTGCAATATGCTGTATATGGTTCACCTCCAATTCTCGCCACAGCCCAGCCAGACAGATTATATTACTTCTATTATTTCTATTTTGCCCTTGTGAAAACTGAAGCTCAGATAGATAGTCAAATAGGCTGCACATTGTCATTGAGCAGAATCAGACATGTACCTAAGTTTGTCAGACTCCAATGCCAGTGCTTTCCTTTACACATCAGCTGTCTTTTGATTATTGTCGAGACCTGAAAGACACAAATTAGATGTTGATTAAATCTTTTCCATTTTTTTCCAGCTCCAAGTACAGCCCAGTATGGAATTACCGGGAGCGCTGAAGTTCTTTTCTCCTGCTGGTACCTTGTGTTGACACTGTCCTCTTTCACCAGCATATTCTACCTGAAGAACGCCATTCTACAATAAATTTAAAGACCCATAAAAGGCTTTTAAGGATTCTCTGAAAGTGCTGATGGCTGGATCCAATCTGGTACAGTTTGTTAAAAGCAGCGTGGGATATAATCAGCAGTGCTTACATGGGGATGATCGCCTTCTGTAGAATTGCTCATTATGTAAATACTTTAATTCTACTCTTTTTTTGATTAGCTACATTACCTTGTGAAGCAGTACACATTGTCCTTTTTTTAAGACGTGAACGCTCTGAAATTACTTTTAGAGGATATTAATTGTGATTTCATGTTTGTAATCTACAACTTTTCAAAAGCATTCAGTCATGGTCTGCTAGGTTGCAGGCTGTAGTTTACAAAAACGAATATTGCAGTGAATATGTGATTCTTTAAGGCTGCAATACAAGCATTCAGTTCCCTGTTTCAATAAGAGTCAATCCACATTTACAAAGATGCATTTTTTTTTCTTTTTTGATAAAAAAAGCAAACAATATTGCCTTCAGATCGTTTCCTCAAAATATAACACATATCTACATTTTTCTGCTCTGCATTTTTTTTTCTTTTTTGATAAAAAAAGCAAACAATATTGCCTTCAGATCGTTTCCTCAAAATATAACACATATCTACATTTTTCTGCTCTGCATTTTTTTTTCTTTTTTGATAAAAAAAGCAAACAATATTGCCTTCAGATCGTTTCCTCAAAATATAACACATATCTACATTTTTCTGCTCGCATGATATTCAGGTTTCAGGAATGAGCCTTGTAATATAACTGGCTGTGCGGCTCTGCTTCTCTTTCCTGTAAGTTCAGCATGGGTGTGCCTTCATAAAATATTTTTTTTCTTTTTGTCTCCAACTAATATAAAATGTTTTGCTAAATCCTACAATTTAAAAGCAAAAATAAACCACACTGTAAAGTTAAACTACACCCTGTCTCTAAAGAACATAGGAGCTATTGGGCTGTAAAAATGTCTTCCTTCGATACCGGTGGGGTTTGAGAATTTTGCCCCATAATAACTCAGTTTTTGTGATGAAAAGCAATTTAATAACAGTACAGTAAATGTATCATATGATTTCTTTAATTGTAGCTAAGTATTAGGTCCACTGTGAGATATAATTCCCTTTAAAATGACAGCACAGTTCACTCAAGGGATTGATTGTCTAGCAATACAGCATATTGTTATGCAGCAGATCAGTCCCTGAAATAACTAATTATTTAATAAAATCTTTCTGTGTACCTATTTCAGCTCAAACAAGTGAAGCCCAGAAAAAGATCATGCTTTATTTTTACATGATATTTGAAAGTTGTGATCAAATGGAGACAAGACAGCAGTGATGAGAATACTTTAAGATATATTAATTATTAAATTATTGTGAATATTAAAATATTTCTGTTATAAATAAAAAAAACAACATTTTTGAAGGAAAATGCTGTTACTCTAAGTATTGCACTACAGGAATAGTTTGATGGTTTTAGTCTTTACTAAAGATAGGCCATAGCCTTGAAAGCCATTTTACAGGTTGGATGAAGTTACCAATTTTTGTACATCTAGATTTCTACAAATAGTCTCCCTATGTAAGTCATAACAGCAACAAATATCCTACTAATAAAATTATTTATTTAAATTTTTGGGGTTTTTATTTTTTGGTGACTGGCTGGTACAGGGATCTGAATCCTTGATCTTGGTGTTATCAGCATCATGCTCTAACCAAGTGAGTTATAAGTGAGCTAACTGGCCAGTCCACTATGAATAAAATTAGATACAAGAAATTTTACAGAAATTATACATGTATATTTACAATGTCTGATATTTTTTCTCTCAAAGGGATGGCTTGAAACTTGTGATTTTTTTCAAGTAAAATTTAGTCCCAAAGTTAATCTATTTTACTTAGGAAAAATGAATCTTAAGTAAGGGTCCATAAACATAGTCTTTCCATAAAATGACAATAACAGGGCCTAATTCTATTAAATTTTCTAACTGTAATAAATTTATGACATTATTTTGACTGATATGGTAAACATGGATTTTTAAAACAAATATGGCATTTAACTTTATTATTTATTTGCTTTATAAAAATATTCTTTGTGGCATTGGTGAGTAAACTACAAATTTTTTTTTTTGTATTGCAGCTTTAAAGTGGCACACTCCATAATAATCTACTTACTAGAAATAGTGGTGCTACCACAAAAGTGTTAACCATCAGTACCGTTGTTTGGGAGAAAGAAACAGATCAAGAATGCATACTATACAGTGACCGCTTTCCTAGAGTTAAAAATACCTCCTCTTCGTAAGGTTTGTAGGGTAAATGTGAGGTAAATTGAGGTATAAACTATGAATGAACCAAATAATTAGTTCAAAGTGTTGTCATGATTCCGAATTTGTGGAGTCTGGTGTTTTCCCATAGAATGTGACAGAAGTACAGTCATAGCTCAGTAGCTATATGTATTTGCCTTTATGTTAGAAGAGACTTTCCTGAGTGACATTTTTAAATAGAGGAGGTATTCACTATGTTTTTTTGTATCACAGCAGCATTCCTAGTCCTTAGGCCCCTGGACAGAGTGAAATCATGAGTATTTATGAGTTCAGTATTGTTCAAATAAGGCTACAGTATTTGCTTTTTTGTGTGACTGTATTGCATATAATGTTCAAGTAGATGATTTTACATTTATGGACATATGAAATGTCTGATTACTCCATTTTATCAGTCCTGACTGTACAAGATTGTTGCAATTTCAGAATAGCAGTTTTATAAAACTGATTATCTTTTGATCTATAACAAATGTTTTAAGCTATTCATTCAGCATTATATTTTCCACAAGTTCCATTCGTGGGACTCCTTTTATTGCCCCTAATTTTTTTTTTCTTCAAAAAAGAAAGAAAAATAAAGAGCAGTTGAGAAAGGAGAGTGGAGAGAAAAGGAAAGGAGGTAAAATAGAGAGGGAAGAAAAGGAAGGAAGAAAGGAAGAAAAGAAAGGATTAAGGAAGGAAAGATGGAGAAAGGAAGGGTGAGAGGGAGGGAAGAACCGGAATGTTGGGAGAGTTCACTTCTTCATTTGCGTTCTTACTTTAAGTGGTATAATTATGTTTTACAATGATCTCATTTGAAACATAAGTCCTGTTCCACCATTAAGTTCCCATTATGCAGCAATTATATAATGAAAAGTACTGCCCAAGTTATGTATTGTGTTTTTTGAGACACTAAAAGATTTGAGAGAGAGAATTTCAAACTTAAAGCCACTTTTGGGGGGTTGATATCTTCACTGAAAAGTTTAATGTTTCATCATAACATTTAAGCTATATCTAGAAAGTAGACTGGAGAACTGAGAGAATTACCCAGATAATTGACAACAAAAAATATATATATAAATACCCCTATGTGTGAAGTCAGAAAACACTGAGAAACTGAATTATCAAAGCTAATCATCTATATTGATCAAATTTACTGAATAATTGTTAATTTATCCATTGTGCTTAGCTTTGTGACACAGCCAAAAGTTACCTATTTAATCTTTTCAATAAAAATTGTTTTTTGAAATCCAGAAACGACTTGAAAAGAGGTCAGGTTTTTAACTATTTATTGAAGTATGTGGATGTACAGTATTTCAATAGATATGAATATGAATAAATGGTATGCCTTAAGATCCTTTGAATATGTATTTACTTTAAAGACTGGAAAAAGCTCTTCCTGTCTTTTAGTAAAACATCCATATTTCATAATCTGATGTAAAATATGTTGTACTGTTTCCAATAGGTGAATATAAAGTCAGTTTATCAATTAAAATATGTATTTGACTCATTTTAAAACTCTATTAGTTTAAGAGCAAAAAGAAAAAAAAATAATCATTTAAGCATATTTCTGTTATTCCCTTCTTCATTTCCTACTATATCCACTGTATCACACTCATCTTTCTAATATTCCATAGCAATACAGGGTGAAAATTTTAGATGCTACAGTTTCAAAGGGCTGTAGTCTTTCTCTCTGTTGCTGATTCCCAAAAGGTTTGACGAGCTGAGCTACATCTAACCTAAAAAGAATTTTTCAGCAGATATTTTATTATCAATTGTTTAGAACTTTTACCAGCTGAAATGCAGCAGTTAGCAACAGAGATAAAATCATGATAGTCTTACAGCTAAGCAACTGAACACTCAAATGCCTGTAGGAGCCAGGCAAAGTATAATTTCTTAAGACAGCTGGGTATAGAACAATGTGGAATGTGTGCTCCACCTCAAGACATTCAGATATAATTTCCTTAGAAACACCTTTCTTCCCAAATAAAACATGTAATTTGACTGAGAGTCCTTAGTTTTTGAGTGCTATTATATGTAAATGGTGGCCACCCAAATGAATGATTTAAGCCACCTATCCCAAATCTGTCTATCTATGATCAACGAAATAAAGGGAAACAATGTGGCAGATAAACCAAAACAACCAACCATGAAAAAGATCCACTCTTGGTTTAGTAAGCTATTTTGAAATATGGGTGTCATTGCTATTCTGGGAAAACCATATACACCAAACCCTTCCCCACAAAAAAAAAATGAAAAAAAAAGCCAACTAATAAATGTCTAATTTTCCCACTGCCTCATTATTTCTTCCCTTTTCAACTTCTATATGAACTCAATTCCATTATGGAAACAGAAGCAGACCCAGAGAATTGGCATGTGAAGTAGAGCTCATTTCCCTCTGAACAAAATAAGTCAAAACATAAATACATCAAAACTACATTCAGGTATTCAGAAAATAATTACTCATTTTAACCTGTTAGGCAGAAATATAAGTAAAATTTCAAGAGAAAATTTTCTAAGCATAATTCATTTCACATAGGGGCATTTGGTCCAAACACCAGGGAGTTTATGCACTACCTCTGATCTTTCCAAGAATCCTATGCCTTCACATTCACGTGAACTTTTTTCTAATTCCCAACTTACTGAAAATATTCAGGCATTGATATCTCTTGTGGGAGGAGGACAAATTGGCAAGCAAATGAAAATAAATAATTGCCAGTATTCCTGAAAACAAAGATAAGAGTAATGGTTTTAATTCTTCTCCTTAGACGCTTCATCCATGGTCATCTTAAGACTAGAACAAACTTTGAAAGTCTTTGGTCTAAGAAACGTGCTCCACCTCAAAAGTACTTCTGAAGTGTCACAACTACCTCTGCCTTGTATTTTATAATGGCAAACCATTTTGGTAGACATCGCTACATCGGCTCACCCAACACTCCAAAATACTTAAAGAAGAAAATATTATTATTGTCATGTACTGATGAGGAAAATTAGATTCAGAAATTTTAAGTCAATTTCTGGAGATTACACTTCTACTAAGTGGTAGATTTGAGCCAAAGGTGCAATGTAAAATACTCCCAATTTGTTTCTATTCCCACTGGCCTTCCAAGGAATACGAGTAGGAAAAAGATGTGATTACATTGCTTCACAAACAATTACATGTATATTTATATTTATATACAAATAACTTTATTTATACATACATATACACATACATATGTGTGTATGTAATATATGCATATATATTTCTGCCATTCCTTTATTTTCCAATGCCTCCAAAGGGTATAGGTTTAAAAGCAAATCAGACCATACATTTCACCTAAAATTTGTAGGAGTGCAGAACATAAAATGCAATTGCCTTTGGACACACAGCCGTTGGTTACATTAGACCCATCACACCAAATGGAGGATCTTGTCATAATCACATGTATCTTCCTTTATATAGCATTTTGCAAAAGACCTGCCATGTTTTGGATAATCTACTAAGACTATTCCTCAGACATCTGCAATCAACTTAATTCTTGGAAAAATGGAGATCAGAACACACACACATTTTTTAAAAAATTCACAATAGGGGCCGGCCCGGTGGCACACTCGGTAGAGTGGGGCGCTTGGGAGCGCAGTGGCGCTCCCGCCAAGGATTCAGATCCCATATAGAGACCGGTCTGCTCACTGGTTGAGCGCGGTGCGGGCGCGACACCGAGGGTTGCGATCCCGTTGCCAGTCGCGGTACTGGCACGACACCGAGGGTTGCGGTCCCATTACCCATCACGAAAAAAGACAAAAAGGAAAAAAAAAATTCACAATAGAATATTGATTTTAATCTTGAGTGATGTTTGATGCAATTTATATCAAAATACAAATTATACACACAACTGTTTGTTCTGAGGGAGTAGAACAAGAGGGAGGCTCTAATTCTGGAAATTAAATTATGTGCAACCTAAGAAATACATTTGTATTTCTTTGGCAAAATATAAATATAATACAAATCCTACGGATATCACTTTTAGTTTGAAAAACATGAAAACTATGACTTTCATGCATACACATAAAATGAATACATCAATTCATTAAAGAAAGACCTGATGTTTCAACCAGATAAAATAACAATCCAAAGGACACACACATTTATAGATTAAGAATATTAAAATTAATGTGCTAATAGAGGCAAAAGTGGCTTCCTCCTGAGTGAGGAAGAGAATTCAATTTAATATTTAACCAACAGAACTTATTTCCGTATCTGTCGAAAAAAAATATTCTGCCTTACTATCACTTACTATCTGCAACCTGAAAAAGAGTTCAAATGCAATGAAAGATATAGAGGATCTGCCCTATAGAATCAGAATCAGGTAACTTCAGAGGGTGTGCTCTAAATACTGCAGTGTTTCACTGAAGCAAAAACTTTTCCCTAAAATGATGAGATGTAAACATTTTAAAAACAGTTGAATTAAGTGAATTGCTAATATTGTGAGCTTTGATAATATAATCCCTATTTTAATCACTCGAAGAAACCTAAAGTTAACTACATATCTAATATTCTACATTCCAATTATTCACTTTTTTTCTTATTTCACAAACCCTTACTCAATAGATAGTCTGGGACATGTAGAAGGGGAAATAAACAATTACAACAAGAACCATTTTACTTCAAGAACCTACCTTGTTGAGAAATTAATGTATTTTGGACACTTGTTAAAAGAACTAAAGGAAAAAGTCTTTTTGTCATGGAGAGGGGGCATTTAATTCATGGTATAACAGGAATTTTACATCAACAACAATAAGACAAATGAAGTAACAGCTGAAATAGCAACATTTCATCAACCAGATACAACGGTAATGGGAAGAACATAGCAAGAAGCTGTAGCAAGAGCTGCATGGTCTGCTTCCACTTAATGTTAATGAGCCCAGTCTTAGCACAAATATTGGTCTGGTAGAAACTACAGGAGGTAGCATGGTTCATTAGGTTTTCAAAGCTTTAAAATGTTAAAGAGGGTGGTTTTCCTCCTTCATTACAAGTGGATTGCTAAAAGCATTGAGATGTTTCTTGGTGGAACTTTGAATTTGCTGGTTTCTTCATTAATTTTGACTTTTTCACATACAAAAAAGTTCATTTTACATTAAACCACAGTAGACTTATACCTCCTGCAATTTGAATTGTGCTTAAACAAGTACTTCAAGCACATGGGATTCCTGAGAAAATTTGGGGACGATATTTTAGAAAAAGGATTTATAAAATATTCAATAAAGACTACACTATGCTAACAATAAAGAACAGACATTTCTCAATAGTTCTATAAAACCTAGCAGAATCCACAGAACTCTTAAATAGTTTTCTAAGTAGTTTCATACATGTGGATTGTGATTGCCCTGAGACTTGATATCTCCCTATCATGCATTAACAAGTGACCTGGCAAAAACATGGTCAATAGCTCTTTTTGACATACTTCTTAAGAAATCGTTGCCAGAGATTTGAAACTGCTTCAAGCTGATGTCTTTTTTGAAACAAAACATATATGCACACACAAACACGAAATTGCATTGCTATCAGTGGTCTGGAAAATAAGCTTGCGAGCCTGCCATGTGGTGTTCTGGATAATTTTTTTTTTTTAAAAGAAGAAGAAGAAATGACAACAATGCAACCATCAATTTCTGTTTAAGTTACATTTGTTAAGATTTTAGCATAAGAAACATCTTGCGATTTAATTAATCAAAAGATGGCAGCTGCTTTGAATACTGACGTGGAGAAAAGCAGAATTTTTAAAATTTGGAATAAAATTTGTTTCTGGAAATCTATCTTTCCTGTTGATAGACAACTAGTTTATGCTTTGGAAAGTCTTACTGTCTAATAACTCTAAATGCTGACAGGAAGAAAGACTGGGTTTTGCTTTTTAATTGGGAATAAGCTATTTTTCCTGGAAATATTTCCAATTTATAGATAGACAACCTAGTATATATGTTCAGAAATTCCTGTTCTCTCATAATTCAATTTTCACAATGCATTAACAAAGTTTTTATGATTTTATATTTGACAAACCTATATCTTTTATCAAGTAACACAAGAACTTCTATAATGTTCTCCATTTTTATATTGAGGTACATTCTTAGGCTAGTATCACTTCAAGAAGAATCTGTCATTTATTGATTTTGGAAATTTTAAATATCAAATTTAGTTTAGACTGAACAGAGATTTACTTTAACCTTCATCAGATAACTTGAAATGTTCATCTGGCATCCATTCATTCACTCATTCATTCATACATTCACTCATTTGACAATAAAGTGTGGAAGACCTTCGAGACCATTGAAAAGGAATTACCTGGTGGAGTCAATCTGGTTGTTTAGAAGACTATCACCAAACTGAAGAAAAAGACATCTATTTCTCTAATCCTTTCTCTAAGAAGCCAACTTCACTTTAAAACCTTAAAAGAGAGAGAGGGAATGAGAGATGGGGGGAGAGAGAGAGAGAGAGAGAGAGAGAGAGAGAGAGAGAGAGAGAGAGAGCGCATGTGTGCCACAGAATGAGAGGGAGGAAGGTGAGAAAAAGAGAGAGAGATTTTCTCCTGGAAAAATGTGAAAATGTTGCTGGAGAAAAACTGTGTGTGTGTATGTGTGTGTGTGTGTGTGTACTTCCTGCTGCTTGTGTCTATCATGAAAAATAATGTCTTCTCTTTGCAATGTGGCTTCAGTTTCCACATTCACTATTAGTAAATGCAGTAATACGAATAAAGGTTGTTATTCTGTTTTCCAAGTTGTCATTCTTGTTTCTGTATAAGTCTGATTGTTATTCATCTAAAATAAGATTTTGACAATAGTATATCAGAAATTTTTCTCAATAAAATATGACAATATTCCATTGTATCATACTACGTAATGAAAGTGATAAAACTTCAATTTCTCTGTTACTTTGATATCTCACAATAAATCCTTCTAGTCAGTTGGATTTGAATAGGTCACTACTTTATAAATATGCACAGTAAAAATAAAGAATCAGCTCTTCTATAATTGTCAGGTATAAGCTTTTGGTGATGTCTGCCAAAAAAACCCCAACAAATCCCAAAAGCCTTGAGATTTAACTCCCTTAACGTGAGGCTTCCAGAAAAAATTGAAAAGTAATGTTCAAAAGTAAATATGTGACATCAGTGTATTCACGTTACACTCCTAATTGTGCTGGCAAACAGTAGAAAGACTGGCTAAGTTGAACAGAAGAGGAATTAATTGGACAGTTCTTGGGTAGCTCTCAGAATGATGGAAAACTTGGATAGCAGCATGTCACCAAGACAGAAAATGCAGCCAATGATCAGCCAGGCACAGGTAAGGACACCACCTCAATGGGCTCAGAACACACTCCCTCAAAATGACACCTCAGCATACTGATTTTTAAGCTGAAGGAATTTGAGAAATGGCAGGTGCTAGAAAAACTCTCTGATCTCCCCCTTCTCCCCTGAAGCAGCTCATAAAACCCTCATGCGAGAGGTGCCCTCCCTACACCCAGAGAAAAGGAGCATCCTTATCTCTGAAGACAGGAACACTAAGAAGAATCTAAACGAACAGGCCTTACTAAGTTTCCCCAGTTTACTACCTTAGCTCATAGCCTTTTGTCCTATCACGCTTTCACATGACTTTCCACCTAGTATGAAAAGACTCAGGTTTAACTGTTTCTTCCAGTCCAGTCTTCATTTCCTTAAGAGGGCTCCCATGTCACATAAAACGTACATTAAATAAATTTGTATGCTTTTCTCTTGTTAATTGTCTTGTTCCAATCCAGTTTACAAAGTCCCAGCCAAATAACCTAGAAGGATAATAAGAAAAATAATTTTTCCCTCTCTTGCAACCTCCATGGACACATCACCTACATTGAAATCTCAGCTCTACTACTGTTACCCTGACTAATATCGAACTGTTCCTATATATGCTTCAAATCCTCAAAATCCAAAGTCCTGAGCAGCTAGCCAAACCTAAGTTTGTAACGCTAGAACTATCATGCCAGTTGTAAGAACTATTTACCCTATCTGAGTTTTAGAAGTAGGAGATGTGACCGTTTCTTCAACTAAGATCCATTAGCAGGAAATATTTCCAAATAGGAAGGGTTTTCAAATACCATTTAGCCAAAGTATGAAAATTGTCCACTACACATGCCTGTAAGCAGGTGAGTTTGCAATCGATTATACATGGAAATCCATATGCATTTGCTTTCATGCTAATTTAGTAAAAAAATTTCTATTTTAACTATAATCTGAGATTCAATTATGCCTGTATATTTAGTGTCTTCTACACCAAAATTATTTGACTGCCTATGAAAATAAATATATTGAACAATTCATCAGAGTGTTGTATTTTATATGATATGGTCTTGAAAAGTATAGTGGAGTTGAAGTAAAATCTATAGTTAACATTTGCTAAAGACTAAAATTTTGATTTGGGGAGAAGATAGATAAATAGATGGGTAGATAGATAGATATACCTTTCTTTCTCAAGATCAACATTTCCAAGTAGGAGGAAAATATGCAAACAATTCCTTTGCTTAAAGTTTCCTTTTTAAGAGCAACAATCAAAAGAAATAGACAAAAATTCTCCCTCATTCAAAATGTTTGTCTAATGTTATTTAGAATAGATACAGTATTTTATCTTGAACCTATACACTTATTGCAGTACATAGTTCTAGTAAGAAGTTTCTTAGGAACAATTTGGCTTCCATGACAATTATTTATTTAAAGTGTAGAAGAGCATAAAATATTTTATATACACATTTAATATTTTAGTTTTAATGGATATTTTTTCTTGTACTCTAATTCATGCCTCTAACTTGATCACGTGTGTGACCAAACGATAAAAGAGTCGTATTAAAAATTAATATACCAACTAATCATCCCTAGGAAAGTAACTTCACAGAAGAGCCCAGTATTCCAAAGCAGGTCAACTGCCTGTCTTTTAAATGGAAATTATAGTAATGTTTAGTGTGAGCACTGATACGCTGTAAGGGCACAGAGACCAAATTCCAGATTTCTTTCCCAGAGAAAAAACTTGACCTGGATTCTCTGTTATCTGTGAAAGTACTGAGTTAATACTCTGAATAAAATTATGGTCAGAAAAAGAGAGTTTAAAAAAATGGTAATCTGAAACAAACAAAATAATATAAAAGTATGATAATTAGTTGGATGGCACATTCAAGCCTTATGATCTCTTAGGTCTTTCATTTCATAATGAAAGGGACAATGGGCAGTGACATTCAAAGAAGTATCAGGTTTTGATCTTGAGAAAAGTGAATGAGGACTCTGCACTTACTTGTAATACATGATACTCAATAAATTTCCTTTCTGAACTGCCCTCTGTCATTTAGACTGACTTAAAATGTGATATTCATTTATTCACTCATTCCCCAAGAATTTATTGAGTGCATGCTTTTACCCAACACTGTGCTGTTATATAAGGATGAGAGACTCACGATGGAATGGGAGAGAGAGACGTATAAATAAATGATTACAATACAAGGTAGTACTGGAAATGTATTTATGAAGTGTTTGGGGAGCACAGAAAACACAGCCATTAGCTGAGAAAGGCAGGAAAGATTTCACAGAAGAGGTAACACTGAAGCTTGATCTTGCAATGTGACAGTTTCATACTGATTGAAAATTGCAATAAATATTTGATGAAGATGAACTGGAGTCCTCGTTGGGAGCAATGTATGTCAAGAGAGTGAAATTTATTTTAATTTATGGCTGAAACACTATCACTTGTATTTATCAAATGCAAAGTTGATATTGACGGCCTCTAACTATTTCTCTCTTCTGGTCCCTGTTGAATTCACTCCAATCAGGTTTCTGTCCCCATCACTTTGGTATAAGTCAGAGTCATCATTAATCTCCACCTTGCTAAATCCAAACGTGATTTCTCAGTTCTTGTTTCACTTGACCTGTCAGCAGCATTTGGCAAGGATCATAGGTCACTTACTTCTCCCTGAAGCACTTTCTATACTTGGTTTCCATGACACCTTGTGTGCCTCACTTTGCCCCTTTCTGGCCACTCTTTTTCAGATTCTTTTTGATGGTTTCTCCTTTTCTTCCTAATAACTAAATGTCAGAGTGCAGTCCTCCAGCTGCTTCTTTTCCTGCTACACTCCATTCCTAGGTGTATCATCCAATCTCTCAGCCTTAAACAGCATTCTGTGCTGCTCCATATCTAGATCACCAGCCCAAAAGTCTGCACTGACCTCAAGACTGGTATATCCAACTTCCCACTCAGTATCTCCACCTGTAATGTCTAGAAAACATCCACACTTAAATACCTCACCTCTAAACTCCACATATTTTCCTCCTCTTGCTGTCTTCCCCATCTCAGGAAATGGTAATTCCATTTTTTCAGTTGTTCAGGGCGAAAAACTTGAAGCCATCTCTGACTCTTCTCTTTCAGACTATACATACAGTGCATCACTAAATCCTGTCCACTCTAGCTTCCAGTCCATCAAGAATTTAAAGACTTGTCATCACCTTCATCTTCCTGGTCTGAAGCACCAGCATCCTTTGCCTGGATTTGTGTAACAATCTCCTAACTGGCCACCTTTACCCTAGCCTGGGGTTCTTCCCTCTATCCTCAATACTGGAGCCATAACAATCCTGTCAAATCAAGTTATTTCTCTGCTAAAAACGTTCTAATATCTCTCTGTGTCACTTTGAATGGAACCAAAATTTTTGCTATGAAACACAAAGTCTTATGTGATCCAACATCTACTCATCTCTCTGCTATCATCTCCTGCATCTCTTCCCCCACGTTCATTTCACTTCCGGCCTGCTAGCCTCCTCCTGTTCCTCACTCATGGCAGGCATGCTTCTCCTCAGGTACGTGCACTTGCTCTTCCTTCTCCTTGGAATTAACCTCCCTGCATATCAGTTTGGATAGATTGATACCTTCCTTAAGGTCTGTACTCAAATTTCACGTTTTCAATGAGATTTTTCTCTTCTCCTAAAATTTTAATTTCCATTCCAATTATTTGTATCCCCTTCTTTGCTTTATTTTTCTCTTTAGCAATTGTAGCTAACATTGTGCAATTTATGTATTTATCTTTTTTACTTCCTCCCTTTCCCATGACAGCATGCTCCATGATGGCAGGGATTTTTGCATGCTTTGTTCACTAATGTATCTCCAGTATTTAGAAGCAGTGCCTGACATATAATCGATGCTCAATAAATATTTATTAAATAAATAAATAGTATACCAAGGATTTTTTTAATCTTAACATTGGGATTCAGGATTATAGAAATTAGTACCAGTACTGAGTATTTACTCACCTGGCTTCTGAGAAAGTTACTAAAAAGGAAGTGTGAAAAAATATATATCTCTTAAAAATATATATATATATATCTCTTGCCAAATCAGTGGCCCTTTCAAGTGGAAGGAGAAGAAAAGTGATACATCAAGGCATGGATTCACGACAATTGCTGTAGTGTCTGTAAGTGCATCAAGAATTCTTTCTTTAATTGCAATTTGGTATGTCAACTGCATAAAAGAAATGACAATAATTACTTGTTCATGCTTCACTAATTGAATAAACAGTATATATAAAGTAAGGGGGCTGGGGGGCGGAGGCATAGATCCTGGCTCGAAGTCTCCATTGCTTTCTTCCCAAACCAGAATTCCAGCCAGAAAGTTGAAGTAGTAGAGTTTTGAAACTGAACCTTAACAAATGCCAGTATTCTTGCCACGAAGGAATGTGTTTCCCAATTCTTATTTTGTTTCTCCTAAAATCTTACCAGTTTTTATGCTTGTCAAACACTTATTTTATTTGCTTTATAATTCTAATTATAGTTATTCACTACACTAAAGAATTTGTTAATATAAAAATTGTCAACCTTGGGTGTAATATTGTGATTTCTACAACCTGATGTTCTATTTCCTTCCAGAAATTTATACAAAATGTTTCTATTGTGTCTTAGTCTGTTCAGATTACCACAACAAAATACCATAAACTGGGTGTTTTATAAACAACAGAAGTTTATCTCTCACAGTTCTAGAGTCTGCAAGTTCAAGATCAAAGTGCTGGTACACTTGATGTCTAGTAAAGGCCTGCTTCCTGATTCATAGATGGTGCCTTCTCAATGTGTCCTCACTTGGTACAAGGGGAGAACAGAGCTCTCTGGGGTCTCTTTCATAAGGGCACGAATACCATTCATGAGAGCTCCATTCTCATCACCTAATTACCTCCCAAGGACCCCACCTCCTAATACCATCACCTTGGGGGATAGGATTTCAACATATGAATTTTGGGGGCACACAAATATTCAGACCATAGCACACTGTAATATAAGAAATTAATTCTCTTAACTTTCCATTCTAATAACAGTAGTGCTACTATAAACACAATAGTTGTTTATTCACTGAGATAACACAGCCCAAAGTTTTATAATTTCAAACACAATCTTGACTAAAATCAGCAATAAATTATGCTGGATTTTTTCGTCTTAAAAAATACTATTTTCAGTTGAACTTTTAAAAACTGTGTATTTTGACTAGTGCATTTTTTTTAGGTGGCCTAACTTACAGAAAAGATAAATGCCAAAACTCAGTGGCTTATCTCAATTGAATTTCCCATCTATGCAAAAGCCAAATAGCACATTTGAAGCGAGGTTTTCTCCTCCTTGTAGGCATTCAAGGACTCAGGCTGATCAAGCCTCTGCCATCTTCAGAACATGGCTACTATGGTCAGCTCAGTCATTTTACACCTGACGACAAGGCAAAGGAGGAGAGTGCAGAAACATGCAGGAAGTTTTAATGGGCTAGTTGTAGACATGGCATAATCATATGTATATTCCGTCAGCTGGTACTCAGCCCCAACCTGTTGTCAAGAAAGGCTGGAAAAAGTGCATCAAGGAGAAAGGGAAAACGGATTTTCTTAAATTTAGCCAGTCCTTTCCACATTTTCCTTTTTAGCTGTTAAAATATCCATTTTCCTTCTGTTCCCACATATTCAATATATTCTTCCACTCCTCCAAAGTCCTATCCGGTCACTACGTCCAGATAGAAGTCCAGTGTTTTCTGGTGATTCAAAAACTCTCCATAAAGTCCAAATGTGTCTCCTTATGAACTGGCAACCCCTGTAATACAAAATGACGTGTTTCCAGCCCCTATTCTCCAACCACACAGGTACCAAATTTATGAAGGCAGTAAAAGAATAGGATAACCACATGAAAAACTTAAATTCAGAAGAGCAAAAATGTGACTGTGGCAATGATTTTAAAACCTGCAGGTAGGAATTCTGAAGGATCCCTACACATGAAGAGGAAAAAAATTCCCTGATTAGACTCTGAATCTAATTTCTGGGAACATTTTTCTTTCAATTGTTCTTCCTGGCCCCTGCCTCCACCCTATGGAAGGAAACCCCTTCCTTGATTCATTATCTTCTACGTCCACACCTGAGGATAGTGTGGAGGATTAGGCCCTCCTTTGGGGCTATGGAGGTTTTGAAAGCCTCACTCCTGCTTCAGTAGGAAGGCCACACCCCTAACTTGACCTTTGTCATAGGGATGAGTCTTCATGGTCATTGATCCCTCTAAAGCTCTTTCTATCTTATTCTAAAGTTAAAGACTTTTCCATCTTATTTTTAAAGTGTAGTGGCAGTCATATTTCCAACCCTTTCAGCTTCCAAATTTCTATACTTTTTTCATTCTTTTTGATTTCTTGAGCTGGGCCTGGAATTTCCACCCACACTTCCACCTACAAGCTGTGGTCCACTGAGCCAGACATCAATTAGTCATGAGGCCACAGCCATATTCCACTTCAAGAAAGGTTTAGAAAGGAAGTCTATCTGTGGTCCCAGCAGGAAGGAAAACCAGTCTGGTTAGCAGCCAGCCAGTTTCAGCCATAACTATTAAGTTTGAAGGACTGTTATGGTTTGTACAGTGGGTTTTTGTTCTGTTTTGTTTTAAGGTTTTATGATAGCAAAGATGATGACAAGGAAGTCTCTGAGCTTTTGTGAAATATATAATATTTATGAGAATCCCATTTTCTGAGAACTCTTGCTCTATTATTAATAGCATGACTTCCATAGTAAAAAACAAGAAACAAGTGGTATAATTTTAAAGGAATAAAAAGCTCATTCTGCCATATCTTTTTTTTTTGTCATGAGTTCAGAATTATGCAGATTGAGTCTGCTTCTTGTTATCTTGCCCATAATGTTCTTTGCTCCTGCAAGGCAGTTTTAATTGTTATATACCTATAGCAATCTTAGTAAATGTTTAAGATGTAGGGAAGTAGAAGAGAATGTTAATACATTCTTATAAACTTTTAAGAAATTAATAATTCATAATATCACTGAAATTAACTGTCTGTACCTAATGAAATGTTTAAGCTCTACTAGAAGAAACATGCTTTCTATGACAATATGTTTTTCACGTATGAAAGTACAAAGTCATTAAGTTAAATTATCTTTTCAATTTATATATGAATGACTAGCGTGAAGAACTTTTTCATGCAGAAGTTCCAGGAGCAACCCTGGAGTGAGGACAGAAGTTGAAGTGTGTTGGTGTCCATTGCATCAAATTCCAAGATAGGTTTTCCCATGAAAACATTTCGGGTTCCAGTTCCCAATACAATTTTAGCTGAAAGGATGCTTCAAGACAGGAATAAAAATGGGAGACTCTTTCTGTATACAAAGAGTTTATTCCTTATGACTTCAGATAAAACCTGGAGCAGAAACTAAAATACTGCCAGCCTATATATCCCTAAAATTCCTTAAGAGAGGATTCCTAGGAGAAATCAACAGAGTAAGCTTTGACCATATATCTTTAAAGGAATAACATAGACCATTACAGTTTTAGCCCATAATCAATAACCTGTGCAAAGCTAAGACCATGGCTTCATTGTGAATCACCTTGAGGGTTATCACCCACAGGGATCAGGCTTTTGTTTGAAGACAAGTTCTCAAAGTTTTCTTCTGGAATATATGGCAAAACAGTTCCGCACAGATGCAAAGAGACAGCACTTCTCACACTTCTGCCTTCACGGAAGTATATATTTTCTTTCTCAATTACTTACTGAATTGTATTTTCTTTTGATTATCTATGAATTTCAAAAGACTCAGTACTTTTTATCATATTATTCATATTGTCTACTAGAAGCATTTCAGCAGTGAAGTCCCATCATTTACTACAAATTGGATAAAATGTTAAAGCATCTTAATTCAATAATTTTCCTTGCTGAAATAGAAAAAAAAAAGAGTTTTATTTCTATTTGACTAGCATGGTCTTGAGAACTGGAGTTAGGATTTTTTTTCTCTTTGAGTCATTAAAGCTCAGATTCTACCATCCATTTAATTTTATCCTCATTATGGAGTTTTATTTCTATTTGACTAGCATGGTCTTGAGAACTGGAGTTAGGATTTTTTCTCTTTGAGTCATTAAAGCTCAGATTCTACCATCCATTTAATTTTATCCTCATTATACATTGTATTTTCACTAGTTACCACAGACTTAATGATTCTAAATATATAGTTCTGTCAGCTCAGGACATTTGCAATAAGCATTTTTTCTTCACCTTGATTATGGCATAGAAAATCTTTAGAGAATTACACAAAGCCTATACTATTCATTCCATTTTTAATTCTTCCCTCCAAATTAATGATTTCTATTAATTAGACAACAAAAACTGAAAAGGGAAAAAGTTAAGGGTGCAGTGCTTTTCATCTAAAGGTGCAGTTCTGTAAGAGATGTTAAACAGTTGGGCCAGATTTTAATGAATTCCAAGGTAGCTTTTAATTAGAGTTGACATGTGAACTGAATAGTTCTACAGTACCCTATACATGAAGGGGTTCTTTTAAACACTAAAACCTAGAATTATTATATATAATTAGTGTTTTAAATGAAAAGATACAAATGGCACATTTTGGTGCCAGGAGAATAGTAATTCAGAACTCATTTCTAGCAGGCCTCCCAGCCCACACTGGTCACCATTTACTAACTGTACCATTTTCCACAAATGTCAACATTTGGGCATCTAATAGGTAAACAAAGGGTATAGGACAACATATTTGTTCTCATTCTACGGGTAATTTAACTTCCAGTTAATTTACTTTCTAGATCTACATGACTTCTGTATCCTGTGCAACTTTTAAAAATGTACCATATGTGCCTGCTGACAGACCCAACCTAATCTGAAAGATGGTGGAGAATCTCAATAACCACACAGTTTAGGTAAACTTCATAGACAACAGTGCTGCAAATGGCTCAGAAACAACTGTGCCAACTTTTAAGAAAGCATGTGGCTTGTTAATTAGCCAACGAATAAGTGTTCCCTCTAAAGGAGACATTCATCTGGTCTATTGGACAACGTGGTAGAATTCCTGCAACTCCTAGGATTCAATACTGAAGAGACAGAATGAGGTTACTTTAAAATATTACTCTAACCAGCATTTTAAAAGAATTCAGACAAAAACCAAAACTGCTTTCAAGCTCTACTAGCAATTTCTTGTCAGAGAAATGGAAACACTGGGAAAACTGTCTGGTTCTTGAAGAAAAAGCTATCTTTAATTTATAACAAAATTAACAACTTGAATATTTACATGTGAAGGTATATTGCCAAAGGACTAAAAGATCTAGAAGACTTTATGATGGAGCCAAAAATGTGACTAGGGAGAGTTTCTAGTCAATAGGGAACTACAAGTTGAATAAATAGATCACAAGAAATATCATCATCAACATCAGCATTAACACCATACAAGTATTATTTGTAGATATGCCAGTTCACATGTACTGTTAGAAAAAAAGGGTTTGGCAGGAGCCTGTCCTATTGAAACTAATGGTCTAAATTGGGCTATAGTTAAAATTACTCTACATCAGGGATCAGGATACTATTTTTCTGTAAAGATTCAAACAGTAAGTTTTTTAGGCAATACAGTATGTTGCAACCATTCATCTCTACCATTGCAGAGTTATAAAAATTTAAACTATTAATTTATGTATTGTGATTTGATAAATAATCAAATAAATAAATGATTTGATGTGGTTGTGTTCCAGTAGCACCTTATTTATGGATACTTATGTTTAAATTTTTATCATTTTCACATGTAATGAGATATTTTTATTTGATTTTTTTCAGCAATTTAAAAATGTGTAAATCATTCTCAGTCTGAACGCCATTCAAAAACAGACAGTGGCTGGATTTGATCCATGGGACTTAGTTTGCTGACACTTGCTCAACATCATAGTTTGCCTAGGACAGTCCCAGTTTGCAACTGTTGACCTGGCATCATTATTAATAATTCCCCCTTTCAATCTCTAAGTATTCTGTTGTAAGTAATAAATTATGTGATCACCCTAGCTATGGTGAAAATGCACTGGGACAAAAAGCCAACAAAACCATGCAGCATACACAGCTTTACAACAGAAATACATTATAAAAATATTTTATTTATACACGCCAGTAAATTAGCATTACTGGATACAAGAGCTCTTTGTTATCTGACTTAGATAGTGTATGTTTGAAGGTGTAATTGAGTAAATGAAGGAAAGTATTCAGTAGCTAAAGAAAGGACTCATGGTTTAAGAAAATAGTGTAAAACATATGATAATTAGGCTTATCTGAGATGAGCTGAAGGGGTATCCAGAAGGACAAGAGATGAAATAAATTGAGTCAGACTTCTCTTTTTATACTGTTAGAAAAATATGTATAAAATATATCCTGACACAGGTCAAACAAAGTACCTTTAATACTTGAGTATATAAATACAGAGAAGGTGAAACTTGACACAGTAAGCTAAGAAAAACAGAAATTTGGCAAGAAATTGTTTTTCAGGAGTTAAATGAGTTGGACAGTGGGGTATTAGATACACA
>NW_007726837.1:240745-257309 GCF_000696425.1 Galeopterus variegatus
GTATCCAGAAGGACAAGAGATGAAATAAATTGAGTCAGACTTCTCTTTTTATACTGTTAGAATAATATGTATAAAATATATCCTGACACAGGTCAAACAAAGTACCTTTAATACTTGAGTATATAAATACAGAGAAGGTGAAACTTGACATAGTAAGCTAAGAAAAACAGAAATTTGGCAAGAAATTGTTTTTCAGGAGTTAAATGAGTTGGACAGTGGGGTATTAGATACACAACAGAAAGCAAGCCTTTTTGGAAGTCTCATGCGTCGAGAGTGTTTTCCTCCCAAAACTACACAATTAATCCAACTCAGATTTTACAGTGTTCAACAAAATGTGCAAGATACTTCTTCCAGTCTCCATATTCTTCAAACACATTCTCTGGTTAGACCCAAAGCACTGTTGAATTTTCCATAGTTTCATTTGTCACTAAAAATGATCAGTAATGACAACATAAAACTTGAGGTTGACAGCCACAATTTCATCAGAAAGTGCATAATTCAAAGAATGTATTTTCTTCATCCAGCTCAGAGGTTAAGATATATCATGGCAGATAAAAGTGACACTCTGTACTCATGACAACAAGAAATAATAACCATGCTTTAAGGAAAACCATGATGTGTGGTCTTCCAACCTATAGTAAAAACTCATAGGCCACTTCATGAGGTACCATAATAACTCCATAATTCACTCTTTCTCTCTGGTGTTTAGACTAGTATGACTCTGTAAAGTGGTTTACTATTAGTAACGAAAAGGAATTTCTGTCATGGCTTCTCTCCCACATTCTTTTCCTTTACCTATTTTTCCCCCCTTCATCTAAACAACAGGTTCCATTGCTACATATTGTATAGTGAGCACAGGCTGGGGAGCCCAGCATAACTCAAAATCATCACATACCATGAGGACTAAAAACCACAGTTCTCTGTACAGAGTTCCATCAGTTCTATGAATTTGTTCTTTCCTAACTGTAAAACTGCCTTATGTTTTAAGGAAAACACTCCTTTATAATAGTGGAATTGATCATATTTGCCTTCATAGAATTATCATACTATGAGGAAAAGAGAAATATAAACTGACAAAACAATAGAAGAAAAATCAATCTTCATGACAAATGAGAGTGTGATTTATAGCTTAACCAAAAAGACAGGGAAAGAGATGTGTAGGGAACAGGATGATATTCAGGTTAACTCATTGCATAGCTGAGGACCATTCATACTAAAACGACCATTTCTCCATTTCTTGACAAATCTTTCAGTATATTCTGCTGAAGTGTCCAGATATTGGCATCTAATCCCTACAGTAAATGTTTCCTTTCACTGACTTCCTGAACCCAGGATATTTGGCTACCTTATGTGATCAACTGCCAGAGGACAAGCACCTGGAAAAGTGTTTAAACTTTTACTATAATCTGACGGAGACTAGAGTCTCACTTTTTACTTGGATGAAGTGCTAGGTATTAAAAATATTTATGCCTGGCAGCAGAAGGAATATACTGATTGTACTGACTGCACTACTAAAAGTCAATTTATATAAAGAAATGTCTTTCTCAAATTTGTACTCCATAAAAATAAAATATAAAATCAACATAAAAGCCAAAGTTTAATAAAATGAAAACTTAAAAGTATACAATGAACACATTTGGTTAATAAAATTTTAGAACATCTTAAGTCTCTTTACTGACTTCTTTGGGTATTTTTATGTAAAACTTCCAACAAAAAAATCAAGGTTGTTGTTTTTCTTGAAGTTTTAAGACTAAAAGTTGATGTTGGCTTAAAACAAAGGCATAACAAAATCCACATCTTGTTTTGGGACTTCTTTGATTGAAGGAAAAATTTATGAAATTATTTTCTTGAACTTGAATTTGAGTATCATGTAACTCCAGTTTAAACATCTATAAAAAGATCAATTTATACAGTCTCCCTTGGTATCCTCAGGGGATTGGTTCCCATGTAACTCCAGTTTAAACATCTATAAAAAGATCAATTTATACAGTCTCCCTTGGTATCCTCAGGGGATTGGTTCCAGGACCCTTTGTGGATACCAAAATCTATGAATGTTCAAGTTCCTGATATTAAATGGTGTAGCATTTGCATATTACAACCTATACACATCCTCCTGTATATTTTAAATCATCTCTAGATTATTTATACTACCTAATGCAATATAGATGCTATGTAAATAATTGTTATACCATATTGTTCAGCAAATAATGACAAGAAAAAAAAGTCTGTACATGTTCAGTACAGATGCAATTTAGAAAAAAAAAATATTTTCAATGCAATTGGTTGAATCCACAGATAAGGAACACATAGACAAGGAGGGCCAACTGTATATAAAAATAGTAATTAATATTTATGGGTGTTTATCAAGTACAGACTACTTGCTACTTATTTCATACTTATTCCTCATATATTCCTCACAGTAACCCTTTGAAATAAGGACCATTATGCTCATTTTGCAGATGGAGAATCTGATGCACAAGCAGGTAAAGTAATTCATAGGTGATGGGTGATGGGTGAATGTATTAATCTGTTTTTGTTGCTTATAACAAAATAAACAGAACTGGATATTTTATAAAGAAAACAAAATTTATTGCCTACAGTTTCAGAAGCTGGGAAGTCTACAGTGCAGGGACTATGCCTGGTGAGGGTCTTGATGGTGATGGCAATGACCAAGGGGTTTCACATAGCAGAAAATGGCAGAGCAAACAGAGACTAACCTCTCATATGCTCTTCTTTTAAAGCCTCAGAAACATGCCCATGACCACCACTTTTAACCCATTCCTACAACCTAATCACCTCTTTAAGGCCCTACCTTTTGATTATCATAAAAGGATTTCCCACCCTCAACAGTCACAGTGGAAATTAAGCTTCTAATATATGAACTTCAGGGACACAATTCAATCAATCCACAGCATTCCTGGCCCCCAAAGTTCATGTCCTTCTCATAGGTAAACACATTCAATGGAACTAGGTTTAAAATAGGCAATTTGATTTCAGAATCAGTTCTTTTTTTATTTAATAGCAATTTTATTAACCAATATGCTTTCTTAAAATTAGAGATGCTATTTTTTTAAGAAGTGTCTTTACAGCCAAATTTACAGAAATCAAAAGGGTTATAAGAGAATACTGCTGTAGTGGATTGAGTTATGTCCCCCCAATCTCATTGAAGCTTGAATTGTGTTCCCCAATTTTATGTACTAGAAACTTGGCCTCAACTGTAACTGTTATGAGAGTGGAAAATCCTATTATGGTAATTGGAAAGTGGAGCCCTGAAGAGGTGATTAGATTGCAGGACCGTGCTGTAGTGAATTAATTACAAATGGTGATCAGGGGCATGGCTCTGAGGGCTTAAGAGAAGAGAAAGGAGAGTCAATGTTCAACCAATTAGATCACCTAGATGAAATGAATAAATCTAGAAACACGGCACCTACCAAGACTGAATTATGAAAAAACAGAGTTTGAACAGAACTGTAGCTTCTAAGATGAGTGAATATTGTTTTTCAGATTCCTGATGCAGGACTTCCTTGAGGATTCTTGCAGGTCTGGTCATGTGGTGGCGAACTCTCACAGCTTTTGTTTGTCTGGAAAATATACTATTTCTCCCTCATTTCTGAAGGATAGCCTGACTGGATATAGTATTCTTGGCCGGCAGTTTATTTTCTTTTAGTGTTTTGACTATATCATAGAATATTCTTCCTCCTTGTAGGGTTTCTGTTGAGAAATCTGCTGTTAGCTTAATAGGGGCTCCCTTATAGGTGACTTGATGCTCTTCTCTTGCCTCTTTTAAGACTCTTTGTCTTTGAGCTTTGCCAGTTTGACTATAATGAGTCTTAAAGAGGATCTTTTTCAGTTGAATCTGTTTGGGGATCTTTGAGCTTCCTGGATCTGAAGCACCATGTTTCCCCCTATACCTGGGAAGTTTCCAGTTATTATTTCATTGAATAGGTTTTCCATGCCTTTTCCTTTCTCTTCCCTTTCTGGAACACCAATGATTTGAATGTTTGTGTGCTTACGGTGTCTGCTAGCTCTCTTAGATTTTCTTCATTTTTTAAAATTCTTTTTTCCTTTTTTTTTTGTCTGCCTGGGTATTTCAAAAAGACTATCTTCAAGATCAGAAATCCTTTCTTCTGCTTGTTCTAGCCTGCTATGTATGTTCTCAGTTGTTTTTTTTTTTTTATTTTGCTGAGTGAATCTTTCAGTTCTCTGAGTTCTGCTACATTCTTTTTTTAAGGTATTAATATTTCTGTAAATTTCTTCCTTCATTTTCTGGATTTTTTTTTTCTCATTTCAGTATGTTATCTAATTGTGCCTTCTCGTGTCTCAGTGAGTTTCCTGAAGATTGTTGTACAGAATTCCTTTTCAGTCATTTCAAGGGTTTCCTGCTGTGTAGGGTCTGGTATTTGAGAATTACTGTATTCTTTTGATGGTGTCATATTTTCTTGGATTTTCATTTTTCTAGTATCTCTGCATTGATGTCTGGTCATCTGGTAGAGCAGTTGCTTCTTCTGTTACCCTGGAGTGGGCTTTGAGGAGAGAGATGTCCTCTTTTCTCTGGTCCCTGCTAGTGACTCTCCTTGTGTCACTGCAGCTGACTGCCTGGCAATCTGCCTGAACAGCAGTAGTGGCTACTGCTGTGGCATGGAGCCACCTTTGCAGCAGCTTTGGCAGTAGCTGAGGTGGACTGCCCATATAGAAGTGGTGTTTTCAGTGTGCTCCTTGCCTGCTTCTGCTCCTGCCTAGGAACAAAGGCATGGTTTTTTTTGTTTTGTTTTGTTTTTTTGTCTGCTTCCACTTGGAGGAGGGTTCCCTTAGGTCCTCCCTAGGACTCTGGGCATGCTCTGTTTCTTGCCTGCTTCCAGGCACATGCAGCTGCCCTCAGCTTCTCTCAGAGTCAGTTCTTTTAACCACCAGTTTATACTGCCTTCCTGTATTTTATTTGTAAAATGACATACTTGCAAATCTTAAAAATTCTAGGACTTTAGAATGATTGATAGGATTTATTAAAGCATGTGTAAAGCATGAACCCTCTGTGTCAAATCTGTGTCAGTTGTCACTTATACATAACTCATTGTATTACTACATTTAGCAGACAATAATTAAATTCATTTACATATGGAATCAGTGTAATTTTCTATTATCCAGAGCTGCCAGACAAATTGTAACTCTCTGCTGCTTCTACCCCTTCATCTTTCCTGAGTAATGCATTCATTACTTTTGCATTCTATTGAGGTCATAGGATCTCAGGGAGTTACTTCTTGTTATATTTGTTGAATCTATTGCTGATATCAGGAAACTATTGGCTGAAACTTTTAGAAAGATGACAGGTTACTATTTCAGCAGTGCTCTCATTATCTGTGACTTTTCAGATCAGCATCTATAGAGAATACAAACAATAGGAAGCCTTGATTTATAGAATTTCAGGTTGCAGGAAGAATATGGTTCAGTAGAATCACCAGGTTTCTATTCTAGTATCAACTTGAGATGAGAGGACTCATATTTTAAGCTTCATTGACAAATCAAATCTAAAAAGATTCTGGATTTGAAATTATACTACAAATATCCAACCTCTGAATCTTAACTCTGGTCTAATCATGACCTTTGGTAGAAGTATAATTTTAAGGCAAGATATTGCATTAAATTATCATACAAATAGTTAATTCCTTTTTATAGTCTCATTTTAATGCTATTTAAAAAGTCAAGGAAACAGCTTCCCCTCCGAAGCCTCCAAAAAGAATACAGATCTACTGGCACCTTGATTTTAGCCTAGTGAGACCCATTTTGGATTTCTGACCTTCATAACTGTAGGAAAATTTGCTTTGTTTTCAGCCACTACCTTTGTGGTAATCTGATAGAATAGCAGTAGGAAACTAATACTACATCCAATTTCAGTTCCTCTCTACTGTCCTTCCTCTTATATAGATATATCTCAAAGAAAGTGGGGGATAAGGGGGAGAGGCCAAGGGGAAAAGAGGAGGGAGAAACTATGGGTTTCCATAGTTGAGAATATGTTAATACATGTCCTTATTAAGTATATTTTAGGTTCCTACATCAACTTTTTTTTTCCTGCTAAGTAATATGCAATCTTAAAAGGGAATTTAAATATTAAAGTTAAACAAACTTTAAAAATTAAAGTTAATAAATGCTTCTTTTGGATTAATTAACTATACAAATAGAGAGCAGAGTGCAAATCAGTTTGGGCCTCCCCTAGGATGGTATTAAAGAAAAAAATGTTGCTGTCATTTTCCACTAGAATGAGATATAATTTTGTTTCTGTCTGCTCATTCAGTTTGTAATACATAAGAACTCAGACACAATTGTGCTTGAGTAATAACTTAATGCCTTACCTGAAAACACAATAATAGGAAATGCTGATAAATTAAACCAATATCTATTGAAATTAGAGTCTAGGAAAAATGCTCCCATGTGATAATTACAAAACAAGCTGTTGCTAGCAGTAAACTTTACCTGCTATACTGTGAGGGCGATTAACAGTCCTGCTGAAATAATTTTATAGCTATAAAATGTAATTGCATTTTCTTAACCCAATGTGAGTCTTTTTCACAAATGAAAAAATAAACCCAGAATGCTAGTTTTCTTCTTTTGCTTCTAGCAAAATTAATAATTATCCAATTAATAATTAGTTTATAAATAATTATGCATAGATTGACTAAGAGGTCATCTTATTTTTTCAATTAACATCACATTACCTTGAAACAGGAATGATATTTTGATTCTACATAGCAAGTTTGTTTAATAAGAATACGAGATATAAGATGAAAATAATTTAGCGTAATTTGCATAGTTTATTCTTCATGTGTAGTATTTTTGAAAAAGGACCTATAGAAATTTTATAGCAACTTGTGTGCATGCCATATTCAAAAATAGTCCATTTAGCTAATTAGCATTTTTGAAATTCCATTGCTAATTATCATTTCAAAAAGATTGCAATTATCTTAAGAAAAAATAACATACAGCCCAATATAGACTAGAAGTATTACCATAAAACTTAGCCTTAAACATTCCATGGGTTTACTATCTGCAGTGTCATTGTCTGTGGTGCCTTTTTTGGCAAACACGTTTAGGTAACCGGAGGCCACAGCCTGAAAAATGAAAGCCCTAAATGCCTCTTTTTCTAGGGCTGAACAGTTGTAGTTTTTTTTTTTTTTTTTTTTTTTTTTTCTTTTTACTGGCAGGCAGCCAGTAAAGGAAAGGACTGAGAATCTGAAAAGGAATTAGGGGGCTGGCCAGTTAGCTCAGTTGGTTAGAGCGTGGTGCTGATAACGCCAAGGTCTGGGGTTCAATCCCTGTATCAGCCAGCTGCCAAAACAAAAAAAGAAAGAAAGAAAGAAAAAGAAGTAGGCTGATGAAAAGAAGTCTCCAGACAAGTGAAGGGCAAGGGGAGAGAGGGAGGGAAGAAAAAGGAAAAGGTAAAGGGTCACAAAAATCAACTACACTGTATATTGAGAATTTAAAAGAAAATAAGTCTACAGAATTTTCAGTCTCCTTTTCTTCTTCCAGTAATTTTTCTAACCACTCTATAGTTACAGCAATCTTTAAAAAAATAATAAAATCTTGCTGTAATAAAATGCTTTCTTTTCTAGATCTGGGATCTTTTGGAAAATGTTCATTCTCTTATAGGATTCTTAACTTGTAAAAAGATTATCGACCTTTAAAAATGCCTTAAGCATTAAAACAATAATGAGATTATTATTATTATCAGAATAACCAAAATCCAAAACATTGGCAATACCAAATGCTGGCAAAGATGTAGAACAACAGGAACTCTCATTCACTGTTGGTGGGAATGCAAAATGGCACAGGCACTTTGGAAGACAGTTTGGCAGTTTCTTACAAAACTAACATACTCTTACCATATATTCATGCTCCTTGCTATTTATCACAAGGAATTGAAATTTATGTTCATATAAAAACCTGCACATTGCTGTTTATAACAGTTTTATTTATAATTGCCAAAGATGAAAAGCAACTGAGATGTCCTTCAGTAGGTGAATGGATATGTAAATGGTGGTACATCTAGACAATGGAATATTATTCAGCACTAAAAAGAAATTATGGAGGAGATATATGGGCACTGTCTGTACTTTCTGCTCAATTTTTCTGTACACTAAAAACTTCCCTAAAAAATAAAGTTTATTAATTTAGAAAAATTCCTTAACAGCACTGCGGTGGTCTAGGTAGAAAATGGCAGCAGTGGGCCAGACCTATGTGGAATGCACCCAGAATGGTGGAGGGCTTAGATAGTGTGTGGGAGGCCCTCGCCTACATTAATTATCGAGATCCCCAGGGTGGGAATGAGCTAAATGCCTTCCTGAAGTTGCACCACAGTGAGTATGAGTATGAGACACCTGAATTCATCACCATCTCCCCAGGTCCAGGCCCATTTCCTGGGAAAGATGGCAACAATATTCCATATCTCTCATGGGAATCTCCTTCTAATCATCTGTGCATTAAAAGAACTTGGATGCATAAAGAGATCTTGGACCACTCCCTAGGCACCAGGGGCCACATACTAGTTTGGACTGTGACTCTCCATGTGGACCAAAAAATGGTCTAGGACTAGAGCTCACCTTCTTTACTTGTATCAAATGTTGATTATCCCTTTGCTTTTGGCAGGAGATAGCTTAAATAAGTAATGTATCTTCTTTAAAAAGTCTTAAAAACTTTTAAAACTGATTTATTTATCCATTTTAATGATGTATTGGATGTACCTAATTTAAAAGACGGTAATTTGGTAATTTCCTCATTATTTATCTGATATTAATACCATCATACCCCACTAAGGCATTTTTGTTTTCTGCTTAGATTGTACTAGCTTTGATGATGTGCCTTTATAACAATGTCTGTTGCATTTTTTCAAGTCAACTTATATAGAAGCCAAAAGAACACAATGTATTACTATGAGGAGAAATTTCTTAACAGTACTATGAATGTGGGACACCAATAACTACTTTGATTCATTTTCAGTCTGCCACAATGTTCTTCAAAGAAATACTTATCCAGTGCATTTTATATCATTCAAATACTATATTATTAATTGTTTTGCATCAAAGCCAAATAATTTGATAGGATAGCAAATAACTATAAATAGAGATGAATAGAAAAAAAATCAATTCCTAACTCCCAAAGAAATTATTATTAAACTACTATTAAAGAATATGCAACCCAGTTGCATCCTACATGTGCACAGGTGCACAAATGCACACACACTCAATAGGTTAAAGGAACACTAGCATTTATGATAGTGCTCAAACTAAAGGTAACATAAGGAAAAGAAATTGAAAATATGGCCACCTAGATTTCCAATAAGTCATTGAAAAAGTAAGTAGGATACATTGCTGAGGGCATTAACACTTTTGTGGTCATTACCAACCATAATGTAATTTCAGAAACAGTACCTTAGCAGCAGACAAGAAGAAGTGTCCTTCTCAAATGAGCCTAATTTATTCCTTGACTGGATCTAACAATGCAATCACACTACTAATGGCACCAGACTTAAAAACCCTTCTACATGCAAGTAGAAAACGAAAGTAAATACTGTATTTAATCTACAAACCAAACACATACTTCTAGTTCAAATTATAGAGATTTGAGCACTGGGCTGCAGATGGAGATGTAACAGAATAAGCTAAATACATTTTTACAGATTTTTTTGTTGTTGTTGCTATCAGTTTAGCTCAGTTACTGTTCAATCTGAAAACAACCCCCTTAACAATAACACCAGATAATTGAGTTATAAATAGATGTAAAACAGTAGGATGTGGTACATCACCATATGTGGCTTTTATAAATTGTTTGGGACGACTTCATTACTAGCACACAGCTTGCCCCATGATCCTTTTAAATCATTTCATTGATGAGATAACAATAATGGCTTACAATATCATCCCCTTGTCCATTGTCACAGCTTTTCAGTAGGGCTGAACAGGTAGAGAAAAATACCTAACAGATTTATATCTTTCCTTTGTTTGTGTGTTCACAGCAATCTGCAATCATAAAAAGTTTTATAAAAGCAAAAAAATATAGAACTCTTCCCAAAAGATGTTGTTGAGAGATTAACACACGTTTGTAAAAACTGTGGATTAGGATTATTTAAGCCAGTTTCAGCCATGTATTTAAAAATCTTGACCATTATAGGTTGCTCTGCAATCATAAAAAGTTTTATAAAAGCAAAAAAATATAGAACTCTTCCCAAAAGATGTTGAGAGATTAACACACGTTTGTAAAAACTGTGGATTAGGATTATTTAAGCCAGTTTCAGCCATGTATTTAAAAATCTTGACCATTATAGGTTGCGTTCAGAGGAGAAAGGAAGGTAAAATGCAAAGCCTTCTCCATTCCTGAGCATTCACTATGTGTCTGGCACTCTACTTACCTTGATCCTCACAGCAACCCTGAAAGGGAGACACTGTTGACATCACAGAGAAAAGAAAGCTGAGGCCCAGCAAAAAGTAACAGAGACAGGACTGAACCGAGATCAGCCTGGTTCTAGATTTTACTTGGCAGTTTCCATCTTTGCCCTAAAATAATTCACTTGAGTTAAACTGGAAAAAATGGTGAATTAACAACTAGCATTTTTACCATAGAGTTGGCATTTGTGAAGCCAGGCATCCAGTAGTTCAGTGTAGACACCAACACTTTCATGGTGGGTTCTGAATAGAGGGTAACAGACTACTCAAGACTCCAGGTGGTTAGTATTTGGATCAGTGCTTCTCAAACTATCTCTGGTGAAGGACTATCTTTTTTGTTTGTTTTAATTTACAATCTGATGCATATCACTACTTTCTGAAATGCATTAAAAATAAACTGTTACAAAAATGAAGTGAAAATGTAAAGCAAGACATAAAAAAACAAGCTCAATTATTTTAATGATTTTATGATTAGATTTGACAAACTCAGTGATAGCATGTTTAGATATAGTGGCAATGTCAAAGTGCTTTAAAAGTTTCTAAATGCCCGCACTCAACTTCGTTCTTGTTGTGAACTGATGACAAGCAGTTCTCAGACCAGCTGAGGTCCATAGACCACATTGTGATGACTAGATCTAAATAACTTGCTGGTGGCTTTATCACTTGTTTCTCCCCTATCTGGATGCACACTTAGGCAATGCATAAATGTCAGAGATTCCCAAGTTCTGGGTCATTATGCTTGGAAACTTCTGAAAAACTTACCAATTTGCACAAATGCTGCAGATTGAAAGTAAACATGCTGAACTTTTTAGTGATTTCATAACAACACAGCCCAATGTGTTGGAATGGCCAAGTATGCTCTTTGTTTCTCATGCTCCCTCCCCCACCCCAGGTCATTAAACTGTTTTTCAGAAAAAAAAAATTATTTGATTGATTTCAGCAGTGGACAATCTACCCCCTGTTTTTAATTTTCAATAAAACTACTATGTGACTCTTCGTCTTAAAATTAATCTTTCAAAATCAAGACTTTTGAAAGTGTCCTGTACTCTTACTACTATGGAATTATCAGTTGGCTTCATTATATCTTTAACAGTTTTCACTTCTAATCATCCACAAAGTACTTTAACATATTTGGGCAAAAGTACTGACAGTAATGGATGTTTAGGTAAATAATGCATGCTTCCTTGTCGATGCATATACTTAGACCCCATTCTGGTCATATACTAGCAAAGTCCATTTTGTTAGCAATTTTCCATTAGCATTTTTTAAAAAAAACCCTAACATAATGAAAAGGTGATATGAATAAATGCCACGTAAATTCTAATACTATATGCATAATTTTAAGACCCACAGTCTTCTTTTACAGACCTGACTGCTAATTGACATGAAATTTAGATTTGCATAAAAATGCTTTTATAATCATAGTATTATTTTCATCAAAATGTAGAAAGAACACTTTGACGGACGAAAGTTAAATAGAAGTAAACTTGTATGTGACTTTTACATCTTTGAAAGAACATTGTTAGAGCTGATAATTATACTGTTTTCAGAGTAATAGGCCTTCCTTTTTGGTTGGATTTCTAAATATGTAGGAGAATATATCAGCAAATGAAAGTAAAATTTAAATTTCAAAACTCAAGTGAAATTCAATTGCCCAATTTCATTATCACATATTTTATTATTCCAGATAATCAGATGTTTAATTTCTAAAGTCCTTATATCAAGCATCAATGAGTTTTAAGAGCAGATGGGAGAAGGGGAAGAGTGTGAAATAATATTAATATTTTAGTTTGCAATAATATAGATGGCCAAAAATGTAATAATAAGACTAGGAATAAAATTAAACTTTTCAACATGAAATAAGAATGTAGGGTTCTAGTTTCTTTTTTTCTGTGTCTGGTTGTTACTAAAGAGTAACCACTACTGGAAAATCTGCTAGAAATTGTTTTTAGTGCCAATCATGTTTTGATATTTGAATGTATGATGTTATTTTCACTAATTTTATCTTAAAAATCAAATTTATATTGAACACCTTAAACAGACTAATTGTGACCATGTAGAAAATAAAAGCACTCCTTTTTCAGAATTTCTACAGGCATCCAGGGGAGAGTGATCTGAAGTTAGCAACAGTTTTTAAAAAACACAAAACAAAAACTGCTTGTTATCCCAGCTAATGAGATAATAACAACTATTGTAATAGCATTTCATCATTTGTAAAAGAAGCAGCATTTGCACATTTGTTGCCATTAGCAGAATGCCTTTTTCATGGATATTAACAATAGTTTATACTGTATCAGATAATCAGACTGAGATTCAGTCTATCTTGCCAAATACAAAATTAAACATGTTTCTGCCTTGCAAAAATATTTATTACACTTCCTTAAAGACTGAAAAAGAAAAGCATTGTCTCTTCCCAATGACATGGTTATGAACAAATATCTTTGTCATACTGCTGCGATACACCCAACTCTTTTTCCTTGTCATACACAGAAAAATTATGTAGCTTAGATTCTACCAATTACAAACTCTTATTTCTTCATAAGTAAATATATTTACTTAAAGAAAAACATGCAATTGCCATGCAAAAGTTTATAATAACAAAAACAAGTAAATTTTAAAAACAGATACAGTAGGGCCGGCCCGGTGGCGCATGCTACAGTGTGCCGCTTGGGAGCACGGTGGCGCTCCCGCCGAGGGTTCGGATCCCACATACAGACTGGTTCCCGCTCACTGGCTGAGCGAGGTGCGGGCGCAGCGCCGAGGGTTGCGATCCCGTTGCCGGTCCCGGTCCGGTACGGGCGTGACACTGAGGGTTGCGATCTGTTGCCGGACACGAAAAAAGACAAAAAGGAAAAAAAAAAAAAACCCAACAGATACAGTATCAGACTAATGGGAAGAAGATTGCAGGGGCACTACATGGCTTGACAGCAGGTTATGCAAAAAGGATCTGGATATTCTAGCAGGCCACACTGAAATGAGTTAATGATAAAATGAAGTGGCAGAAAGAGAGTAAAATCTAGGCTGAATTAGTAGAAGTGACATGACAGTCTTATGATCTTGGCACCATGACATGACTGGTTTCAATTCCATGAACCATATTTTAAGATGATGGGTAAAATACAGTACCTCCAAAGGAAAAAGCCCAGGAGACTAGATGTCTGTGAACTCTAGACTGATTAAAGCAGAAGTCAATACTGGCAGCCAACAAGCAACATCCAGTCATTCCAAAGTGTTTTATTTGGCTTGCACAGTGCTGAACTGCACAACGCTTTAAAGTTTAGAACAGATACAGATATTAAGGAATCAGAGGTTTTCTCATACAAACCAGATTTCTAGCTTTTCTTGGGAATTAACAAGATCTGGCAACACAGGCCCACATTTTCTCCTTGACAACAAATGACTGAAGCTGGGAGCTTCTGCCTTCTCTGTTTAGATAAGGCATGAATTCTCCCTCTTGCCATAGGCCTATCTCTCTCTGTTACTTTTTACCCTACCGAACTTCACACATTCATGCACCAGCCTGGCCTGTGAGAGGTATATGAGTTTAGGAGAGATCCCCGGGTGAGGTTCTGAGAATGTGTGACCTAGAAAGACAAGAGGATATATGATCATGCTTTTCAATTAGTTCCAGTTTACTACATAGATGAGAAAATGGACTTCTTACTGTTAAGTTTTTACACAAAGCATAAGTAGGACTTAAATTTGGAGTTTATAGGAAGATGAATTTTAAGCGAACACAAGAAAAAATTGCATCCTTTGAGATACAGCTATTTCACAACAGAGAAGTCTTTTTCAGAAAGGAATATGCACCCTTTCATTGGAGATATTCAGGCAAAATCTGAGTGGCCAATAGCATTTATCCTCTTAGCCCTGAAAATTAGTCCTTCTGTATTTAAAAAAAAAGAACAGCGTTGCAATACATCTACGTATATGAAAGTTGTATAATTTTAGTTGTTATGTTGCTGCTCCACTAAGTGCTCTCCATCTCTTGGATACCATGTAGTCAGGGGAAATATGACTTTTACAGGACAAAGGAAGCTAGTGCTTAGAACTTCCCACTTTTAATCTTAAATGTACATACATAGGTACATTTTTCACTAATCCTCTCCTTATTTTATGGTCACAACTACCTTTGTCCTATAAAAATCGTATTTCCCCTGCATGTCCTTTCAAATTTTTAAAATGAAATTTAGTCAAGCTGTAGATCTCAATACCAGTTTACGGAAAATATGGGAAACAGAAGATCAGGTTGAGCACACCGTGAGGAAATTGACCCAATTTCCCAAACAAAGCAATGAAAAGAGAAGTAGAGCAACAGAAGTGGGAAGGGGGCTGTTAGAGAATAAAAGAAATTTGAGACACCAAAATAAAATAAAATGTGTGAACTTTGCGTGAATCATGATTCAAACAAAAAACTTAAGATATTTATGAGGCAAATGGGAAGTTTTGAATAAAGATTGGGTATAAGATAATATTAAAAAAGGGTAGTTATCATTGAGTGAAAATTTTGGGGGAACAAGGTATCTATAGTCTTGAAGACTTGAAGAATACTCCACATATCATTCATTTATCAAAATGGGAAAAAATACCTTTACAATGGAGAAATATGGAACATAACCTTAACCAAATGAGCAAACATAAGATCACCAATAACGGGACATACTTAGATCAAGTATCTCTCGATTTGTTGCATCCGTGTGATATTCCTTCCAAAAAAATAAAATGTTAACCAAAATCTGTTCATGACGCAACAATCGGACAAATGCAAATAGATGGCCATTTTGCAAAACAATTGGCCTGAACTATTTTAAAACATAAATAACATGAAAGACAAAAAAGAAAGAAAAATTTGGAAAATGCTCTATAAGGAAGACTAAGTGCAAAGTATGATCCTCCTTTATTGGCTTTCAGACTGAGAAGAAAATAAACAGCTATGAAGAGCAGTGTTAGGACAATTGTGGGATATTGAGCATGGACCGTATATTAGCCAACTGTATCATACTAATGTTAAATTTTCTGAGTGTGATTATTGTGGTTATGTAGGAGAATGCCTGGTTCTTCAGAGATACAGGCTGAAGTATTCAGGGATGAAGTACTATGATTTCTGTAAATAATTCTCAAATGGTTTCAAAAGATAGAATGAGGAAGAGAGAGGGTGTGTACAAATATATATATACAGCTGAACAAGAGAGAAGAGGAAAAAGAAAGAGCAAATATGGCCAAATTTTAACAATTGCTAAATTTAAGTGAAGGGATATAGGTATTCTTTGCACTCTTCTTGAAACTTTTCTAATGATTTGATATTTTTTAACATCTAAATGGTGGTGGTGGAAAATAATTATTTTTAATTATGTGGAGTATGAGAATTAAATGGCAGCTATGTGAAAAATAAAAGTCTTTATCAATTAAAGATATATACCCACCTGTTTACAGGTAAAATAACATAATGTCTGAGATTTTCTTTAAACTACTCCAGTTTAAAAAAGAAAGTGGAAGAATAAAAAAATCAAAGCTGGCAAAGTTGTTGCAGGTGGGTGATGGGCATGTGGGAACTCATTTAATTTAAATGTAATTTTATGAGTGGTTCATTAGAATAATATTTCACCATGCTTTATTTTTCAAACTAAAGTTTCAAAAGCAGTTTTGGATACAATTTTTGATATGTAAATAAAGATTTAGAGTCAAATATTGGAAAGTACATAAAGCAACATATTTTTAGGCATTATTCAGAGATTTCTTTAAAGATAACCTATGAGAAACTCCTGGCAGACTTCCACATTCACAGGAAGAATAAAGGAGAATGTTGAAAATCTTTAATCTTAGGGACTCTCAGTTTTGAAAATGAGAAAGTCACATTTCTATAACTGTGAATAGTACTTTCTTTTCATGTAAGGGATATTCTAGTTCTAGGGAAACATGCTGTTGATGTTAATGATTGAAATCAAGATCATTGTCAGCAGATGACTTCCTCACACTCACCATTTTTATTTCTCTCTACATGTGCCCTTTCTGAAGTCAAACTGGGCATGTTCAATTATGCTGTATTTTCATGACAAACTATGAAAGTAATTTTTTCTTTCTATAAAAATTAATGGTCATAATATAACAAAGCTTCTTGCACTTGGCCCGACAGAATG
>NW_007726837.1:257663-280184 GCF_000696425.1 Galeopterus variegatus
GATGACTTCCTCACACTCACCATTTTTATTTCTCTCTACATGTGCCCTTTCTGAAGTCAAACTGGGCATGTTCAATTATGCTGTATTTTCATGACAAACTATGAAAGTAATTTTTTCTTTCTATAAAAATTAATGGTCATAATATAACAAAGCTTCTTGCACTTGGCCCGACAGAATGTAAATATCTGTTTCACACGATTCCATAAAATACCATGCAAAAGAAAATATTTTGTCCCTCAGAAATAATATATTTCAGTAGTTCAGAAACAGGATATAACTTTCTTCAAATCAAGTGCTAAATTGGAAAATGTTGTATAAAAAAATTGAAAACATTATTTCTATTGACAGGTCTTGATTTTAAATAGTCAATTTTATATAAAATAGAGCCCTTTTATAAAACAAGATTTTTGTCAACTCTTTGCACACGTACCACACACTCTTGAGTTGATATGTTAATGTTTTCCTTACCATTTCTGACATGCAGTTAGAATGATAACTAAGAGTTGAAAAACTTTCTGTGTTTTCTGTATACCCACTTCCTATACAAGAGAAATTTCAAATATCTGTTTAAAAGAAAACAATAATCAATAGCAAAAGCAAAGACATCTAATGAGAAAAACATACAATATCACAACATATAAGTAAATCAACATATATTTTGTAGTTAATGTACCACATTTCCAACACTTGTAGGCAAATCGTTTCAAAAATTAAATCATCTATAAGTTTTGATCATATATTAGTGATTATTCAGATATTTTCTGAGATACAAACTAATCACTTTTTCTTGAAAGATTGTTACTAGATACTGACATTCACATGTAAATACTATGTCTATCCCCCAAACATGTTATAATCCTTATAACTTCTCTTTTATAACATCTCTGTCAAAATTTCTTCCATTATTGCATATAAGTCAAAGTTTTTCTGATTGACTTATTAATGGGTTGACTCTAAAATACCTCCCTGTATTGTCTATACTCAATCATAAATAAAATATCATTTAAAATAATCATTTAAATAATTAAAAGTATTTTTTAGGGGGCTGGCCCGGTGGCGCACTGCTACAGTGCGCCAGTTGGGAGAGCGGCGGTGCTCCCGCCGAAGGTTCGGATCCCACATACAGACCGGTTCCCGCTCACTGGCCGAGCGAGGGGTGGGCGCAGCACCGAGGGTTGCGATCCCGTTGCCGGTCCCGGTCCGGTACGGGCACGACACTGAGGGTTGAGGTCCGTTGCCAGACACGAAAAAAGACAAAAAAAAAAAAAAGTATTTTTTAGAATATTCTCATCATTAAATTTTAAAACTGGTGTGGTTTGGATTTTGACATAAACAATGCTACACTGAAAAAAAGCCTTAGTTCCGAGCCATCTGCTTCACAGTTCACAAATACATTTCCATTAGTAATTCTAATTGGGGGAACTTATGTCCAGGAAGATACATCAAAACAAGAATATTTCTATTTTCACATTTCTTCGAATGACAAGAACAATGGGTGCATATACTCTCCTAATATTAGTTTCATGGTTTTAATACAGTTTGAAAGTATTAGGCTTAAATTTCTGAATAATGTTTAGCATCTGTCTTCATCCTCTTTGCTTTATATGTTAAACTAATTATCTGATTTAAAGGTGTAGCTTAAAAGTAAGCTGTATTGAGGGAATAAGTGTGAACAGTAAGTTTCCAAATATCTCCATTCAAATGCTGACCTTAACCTTGTAGGATGGAGACCTTGGGCTCTGTGAAAGAGCCTGGGATTTTTCTCCTCAAGAGTTTCCACTCACAAGAACAAAGATTTCTGCTCTCAGTTTTCTTCCTCTTTTTGCTCTCCCACCACTAGCTCTCTGTGGATCAAAATTGTGAAAGGTAGTTTTTATTCTAGCTTTGAATATCGAAAAAGAATTAGAAAAGCGTAGAGAATGCTTGTGTATCCTCATGCCTCCCAGAATTGTTGAACTCATGGTAGCTGCACCGAGCCTTCTTGAGATTTAAAAAACCATTAAGGTTTATACCACATTTTCTCAGATGTTCCAGAAGAGCCAAAATTTGACAAGTCTTCAGGAATGAGAAAGCCAAACATCTATGATAATACTCTTTTACTTAGAATTTCCACATTTAATCCATTCATTACACATTTACTGAAATTTACTATGAGCCACACACACTACCAGGTATAGAAATATGCACATTTAAAGCAACACAGCCATGCCCTATGACCTTGGGAAGTTTAAAGTCTAGGAAGAGAGTTCACGTTGAACAAATAAGTACAAGTGGGATGCACATTACAAAGTAAAGACGAAGGTTGCTAGGAGAGGGTGCCCAACAGAGGGACGAATGCAACATGTAGCATGGGGTGGGGGTTACCTGGCAAAGTGAGTCTTCAAGGAAAAGGCTGGGGTGATGAATGGAACTTTGCTAGGGAAGAGTGAAGAGCACAAATAAAATCTGGGGATTATCATTAATATTAGAGCACAATATATGTCAAGAAACAAAGCTGAGGTTAAATGGTATTTTTCCATTTACAAAACAAACAAAACCTTTTTTAAGACTGTCTTTGAGCCATAAAATTGTCCATTAAATCATATTTTCAGTGAAACAAAATATCTAGAAGGATCAAGTTCAATCATATATTTCTAAGTCCAAACTTTAACTAAAAGAGGAAAAACAGTGGACCAAAGAAAATATGGTATCAATATATTTCTGTAACTCAGAATCTCTTTTTTACTAGTTTTATGAATGATACCAAAATAATGGCATTTAGGACAATTTCAAAGTGCTTAATTGTGAATTTTTGCTTTACTTATATATGTTAAGCTAAATTACTTGGCTTCCTAGTATTTTTTCATCTGGAAATTAATCAAATGAAACCCTTCTAGATGGAAAAATTGATATAATCTTTGAGTGGAAGAATAACTAAAACTAAACTGCTTTACAGAACTACTTTGAGAAGTGTTGGACATTCTTCCCAGATAAGTCCACATATGAAAATTTACATAGAATTTTACATTAGAAAGCCTCTTCATGGACTCACAAATTAGGAAGGCCTATGGTAGGAGATATGTTATCAAGTGAAGGACTGGAGATTTAAGATATTTAGCCACTCTAAGATAATTCTCACGTTCTAAATAAATCAATATAAAACATCTAAATGCTCTTCTAAATAGATGAAAGATAATCTGGTAGAATGATGTAATTATTTTATTATATCGGCACCTTCCTTATTTAAATTTATTTTTTACTAAGAAATGTTTATGTTAATATTTTGGTGGCCCGTCTAATAACAATACTACTTAAGACTGGATAAGCTTTAGTTTCTCTGGAATATCCATGCACTGGGGTGAAATGGAATAAATACAGTTATTATATGCAAACATGTTCTCTTGAACTTTAAAGAAACACATTCGGAAATAAATAGTTTGAAACTATTGTGTTCATTTAAAAAAACTAAAATACAAAGAATTGGTCAGCTGCAATTTTCCAAATTTCTGGTTGTCAGGTTATTCTTACTACTGTAAAAGCAACCACAAAGCAAAAAACAAGAAAGATCAACAGGGGAAACTGTTAAGAACAAAAAAGCAGCCACCAGTCAGAGTGATTAGTTTTACTCATGACTAAATTGAAAATAACTAACAGGCGTATTTTTCTTCCATGAATATTCCAAGAAAATAGAAGTATATTTTAAAATAATTTTGTAAAATTCTTTTATGTTAGTAAGACACTGCAAAACCTTCTTCCAAAAACCAGAAATTTCTATTGTAACTTACATGATTTCTCCTTTCCTTATGTTGATTTTAGTATGCAATGAATAAAATCCTAAATACACAAAGCTTTTGCTTTTGTACTAAGTGTCTGACCTTTACACCACATGAGTTTACAATTTAATTATACGATGGTACTTGCAAGAGTACAAAATAAAACCACTCAAATGTAAAATGTACATAAAATATAATGTTGCACACTGTGAAGTATAGGCAATATTACACAGTATGACTCCTCAAGCATTTGAGAAACTATTCAATAGAGTTACAGCTTTTTAGAGCAGAGATTTTTCTAAGAGCAAATAAGGTCAAAATTTCATTAAGGGGCACGATACACAGCCAGGCATTATTCATCAGTATAAAATGTAAATTCTTTAGTGATAGCCCTTAGCAGTTAAAGCAAACATTTGTATAACACTTCACTTAACATAGATCAAATTAACAATAGAAAGGATTATTTGTGTTCTGCCAGATGATTTTTTTACAAATAAGGTATCTTGGTGAAGGGGGAATCGTGTGGAAAAGTTCTCAAATTTGTATTTTAACACAGATTTCCAAGTTCTTTGGAAATGAAGAGCATAACAGAATGAGGGGAAAGCATATTTTGGCTTCTATGGTAATGCTACCTTCCTGTGAGAAAGCAAAATTTCCTAGTTCCATATCTAAATTAAGAATTTTACATGATGCTTTTTACCTTTTACTCATAATAAACTATTCAAAACTTAAAGGGTTAAAACAACAAGGATTTAGTATTTCTCATCATTTGGCTATTCTTCTGGACCATATGGTGTCCACTGGGGTCACTCTGGGGCTGCATTCAGCTGGATAAGCTGAGTTGGAAGATTTAAGAAGGCCTCTATCACATACTAGGACATGGCATTGACTGATGGCTGGGGTCCTCAGTTAACCTCATTGATGCTAGCTCTCCACCTGATATCACATCCTCCAGGGCCTCTCCACATGGCCTCTATCCCCAGAAGGAGAGCCAGGACTGACTTATAGCTTGTCTCCTGAATGCCAAAAAGGAGAATTCTGACAGGGTAAGCCTCACTGTGGAAGCATATGTCAAACCTCTGCTTGCATCACTTTTGTGAAGACATAAAAACTGGGGGTCATGTTCCTTGCCTCTCCGCAATATAACAGTCTACCACATGTGAGGTACCTTTTTATATGAGCATTAGAGTCTACGAGATTGAATCTCCATTACTCTGCATCAATCTATATAATAAGGAGAAAAAATTTAATAACACCTAACCCCTTTTTTTTACATCTCAAACAAAAGCAATTTCATAAGTAAGAAATATTGCAGGTGAAGAGTATTTAATTTTTAAAGAAACAGTTGTCACATCTTCATAAAGCCAGAAGAGTATATTTAAAATCAAATGTTAAAGTGGATTTTTAAAAATAACAAAACCAATTGCCATATGTGCATTAATGTAAGAATCATTTTTTCAGACACTTCAAATTATATCTTTTCTTCTTTAAGAAATAGTTTCTACACAAAAGGAAGACCTAAGTTAGCATAGCCAGGGTATTCAAAAAAAAAAAAAAAAGAAAAACCCATTCCCTCAGAAAGTCTTCTTGTTGTATATGAAAATGCAAGTAATAATAATGCATGTAAAAATTCAAAGTAAACTAAGTTTAGTCACTGAATATTTCACTGAAAACAACCAAACATATGCACCAGCCATAAATTTGCTTAAATATAATGATAAACTTGCAAGAACATTAAGCATAATCAAACCAAAAATTAAATGAAGAAAAGAACTAAGACAAGTTGCTGAGTAATTTATTTGGTTTTTGTCTTGAGGTCATTTGATGAACCAAGTGAACTTGAGCTTTGAAATTTTTAAGGCCACAAGGGGCACTGAGGACAGTGCACAAAGCTTGTGCATCAACCTATGTTAAGGCGTCCAATAGAAGGCACTCCAAAGGATTACCTCTTTATAGGAGTGAATAAAAATAAACTAAACCTTCTCTAGAATACTACAAGTAAAGTTGCTTGTCTTAAAAAAAAGCTTAATGTTTTCTTAATTCCCATAGAGGGAATCTTTATTAAGAATTCCTAACCTCAAGACACTTCCTCAAAGTGGCTTTGGAATGAAAATATATACTACATGGGTGGTCCAAAAGCTTTGAAAGAAAATTTTAACTCGGTAACCTAAGACTGGTGCCCCAGTTTCCTCGAAGAAGCAGATTCTAATACTCTTAAAATGAACCCATTCTTCTTCTATAACAAAAGGATTTTCACAGGTAAACTTCTAAAAGTATATCATCACAGTTAAATATGAAAGGAAAACAAGGTACTATGAGTGAGAGGCAGATGGCAGTCACAACAGCAGAATCACACCAAGAAAGAGTCCTGATGCTATAATTATCAAACCCTGAATAAATAAAAGAAATAGAAATGTGAAAATTGACAATAAAACTTTAAAACATGACTAATTAAAAGTAATAAGTAAAACTTCTACAAATGGAAACTATATTTGTTAGAATTAAAAAATCAATGAATAGATTTATAGAAAAATAGACATAAGTGAAGAACAGATTACTGAGTTTTAATGGTGATCATAGATAGTATGGGTAATGCATGGGCAATGAATTTAAAATGATAGAGAGAGGTTAGAAAACACTAAGAGTATAATATGTCAAATTTGAGTTTCAGAATGATATGATAGGAAAATGAGGTGGAGGCAATATTTGAAAAGATAATGACTGAGTATGTCCCTTAACTGATGAGTGATCAAAAACACAAATCCAAGAAGCTCCATGACTCCCAAGTAAGAGGAATAAAAAGAAACTCACATCTGGAAAGCCAGAATAAAAAAACAGATTATTTTAAAGAAGTGATCATTAGATGGTTGAAACATCTGTTATGCAGTCTGACTTCATTTTTGATATTTGATTACTGAAAGCTTTCAAGTCACACATCTGTACAAACTGATAAGAAAGCCCAGGTGCTCCCTCCACTGTTCACAAAATCCCAAGTAAGAGGAATAAAAAGAAACTCACATCTGGAAAGCCAGAATAAAAAACCAGATTATTTTAAAGAAGTGATCATTAGATGGTTGAAACATCTGTTATGCAGTCTGACTCCATTTTTGATATTTGATTACTGAAAGTTTTCAAGTCACACATCTGTACAAACTGATAAGAAAGCCCAGGTGCTCCCTCCACTGTTCACAATAAAAACCTAGCCAGCCTCCTTTTCCTGTTCTCTCAAATTATTAGGTAACTTGGGAGCTTGCTCGGATCTCTCCAGAAAGCTGCAGTATGTGAGCAATACACTTTTCACATCTTCCTGGTGTGTGTGTGGCATCATCAGTCTCAACATCTGAACCACATTTTGGGTGAGGGTTCATACTGCCTGGAGAGGATGACCACAACACTTGGTGCACCAAGCAGGATGTCCACACAATGACTACCACCATCTTTCTACTCTCACTTCTGGTGTGTTAACCAGATCTGCTGCCTACTGGCTAGCATGCTCTGTGAAATGTATTGCTGCCTGCTGGAAAGGTTATGCTTTGAATTGTGCTGATTTGTGCTGCATGTACAAATCCCACCAAGCCTCTGTTTAGATTTAACCACTCTAAGTTGGAAGGTTTCAATAATTATTGTTTAGGGACACAACTATGTCTTCTTATAATGGCATGGGGAATATGTCTCAACCCGGACATATCTATGTGTCTTAGATTGAAGTATGTGCCTTGATTTCAGCACAAGTCATGACTGACACTAGGGTCAGGGGAAAAAACTCTTATCCACTGAGAGTTGAGTGTGTGTCTTACCAGGTATTGGCCCCATTCTATAGAGTGCTCAGGGGAAAGATTAATAGTCTGTACAATATTTGGGCCCATTTACGGGCGATTTAGCTCACACAGAGGAAGAGAAGCTACAATGCGGCGTGCTGAGGTCATAGTAATAAAGCAAATGACTTACTAGAACCAAAAAAATGCCACTGTTGCTGCTACCAGCTATGCCTCTGTCTCAACAAAGATGCTAATCCTCAGCATTACAGGGAACACACTCATGGAATTCCTGTGCAACAGCGAGTGACTTAACACTGGGAGAGACCCCTAGCCCTGATAATACTGATTTGAGGCTCTCTGGAGAAACTTATAAATACTACCAGGTCGTATAACTTCGTATAATGTATGCTATACAAAAAACCTGTACATAGGTAAGGAAACAACAACAAAAAATAATAATAACCAACTTCCAAAATTTGACCCAATTGAAAACCCAAAATTCACTGGAAGGATTTACACATCAAACAGACAAAAGGCACTGTTTGACATTTTATTCCTACAACCTAGGTTCTAAATAAACTTTTACACCTGTTAAAATGCACATAATGGCAAACCTTCATGACCTTAACCATTACCAAAGCTGAAATTACAGTTACTCCTGGAGATCCCACTATATTTAAATAAGGTACCCCCTATAATCTTAGGGGAGTTACTGAGCACAAATTGGAGGGTAAACAGGTATGCCTCACTTTAGCTACTGGAATTATTGTCTTGCCTAAATTTCCCATAGTCATAGTGTCCTTTTTTCTAAAATATCCCATAGCGGTCATGGCTGCTGTGACCCAACAAGCAATAAATTAAAATTAAATTAAGTCCTTGGCACTGACAATTGGCTTGATAAAATAGGACCCTATGGACATTTCCATAAAATAGTTCATTCAGCCTGACATAAATTAAAACAGGGTCTTTAAGGATTAAAACCCAATATACAAGGTCTATTTAAAGAAAAGGTGATTATCTCCACTGCTAATTAACAGTCTAATTTGGCCTATTTTTAAACCTGAAAAGAATGAATGGAAGCTCACAATGGATTACTGTAATGTTAATTTGGTAGTCATACCAATTAAAGCCCCCATACCCAATATTACTAAAATTACTGACTCCAACCACAACTGGTGAATATTTTGAATCCTTTACGGAAATAGATTTGGCTAATATGTTCTGTTCGGTGTCTATTTGAATAACCGCTCAGATGCAGTCTGCCTTCGCTTTTGAAGGAACATAATAATAGGTGCTTATTTGTTTACCTATGGGCTACATCAATAGTCCTGTGATCATACACAATTATTTGCAGGTAACATCTTAAATGCACCTGACATTTCCCAGTAGCACAGGTATGAGATCACAATGATGACGTCCTTCTCCGAGGAGATTCATTTGATACATTCATTCAGGACATGCAAATACTCACAAAGGGATTGACAAAAAGGACATGCCTCACCACTTCAGTTAAATTCCTGAAAATTATTTGATAAGCTGAAGGTTACTTTATCTCTGACATTGTCAAGAAACAGCTATCAACCTTCTCGGCACTCATGATGTTAAAACAAGTCCAACATCTTTTAGAATTTGGGTTCTGGAGACAATGTACTCTTTATTTACAAATTTTGCTTAAGCCCATTAATGCTGTCACTCATAAATAGGCCTCACTTTGAACAGAACTTCCTACAACAAAAGATTCTAGAATCTGTCCAAATTGAAATTCAAGAGGACTTCATTAGTGCCCCCCCACACTGCCCCAAAGACTCCTTCATTCTAGAGGGTGTAGGGATGGAAAAGTGTGATACCTTATCTCCCCCATCATAAGGGTCATGGCCAACACTCATATAACAAAAGACGGGTTAACAAGAGAAAAGCATAACAAACTTATTTAATCAAATTTTAACATGACACGGGAGACTTCAGATATGAAGAACTAAAAAACCAGGGGAAAATGTCTATTTTTATGTTTAGGTTCAATAAAGAATAAACAGCCATGTGAAATGTGATTGAACAAAGAGTATGATCTAATAGTAACAGACTGAGATGAGAAAACCCAGCAAGGCTTTTTTAGATTATTTGTGGCCTCTCTGTGTAGCATTCTTTCCTCCTGAGTATGAGGCAGGATTCTTCTGTGATATGGGTTTTCAAGGGAGAAGGGAGAGAGTGACCTTTTTAGGTTTTATAGCTTCCTTTGGTGGAGAGGGGTTGTAGTTTCCATGACCCACCTTGGGAAAGAGGAATTCTGGTTTCTATGGCTTATATCCAGGGAGAAAAGGGGGTGAGAGGCAGGAGGGCAGGAGAAGGTCAGAGAGACCTTATTTCTGACGCCTTCCAATCTCCTGTAGTTCAAATACTCAGCATGCCAAAGTGCTGTACCCTGGGGTATTATTTCCTGAGCCCCAACAGGAAATAATATTTCTTCTGGAGTTGATAAAACATCCCCGATGGCCATAAGTTGCTCATGGGTTTCCAGGGCAAGGACTTGCCCTCCTTGGCCCCACACTACATGCCATTAGAGTGGCAAATGCTAGCTACGCACCGGGGTATCCTGGAAACAGAAGTTTCACAGGACCTGAGCCTATGACCTTCCATACTGCCTGTTCTGCCTTGGGTCATAGAAAAAGCACCCAGTGAACTATGCAGGGCAACTGATTTCTCTTTGCTATAATATGGAGCCAAACCTAGACCCTCTGGCTTTTCCCACTTGCTGGAGTTGGAGAGGGGTGTCTTGTTCTCATTTTCTTGCAAATGACACAGTGATGGAGAAAGTCACCCCTCTTCTGTACACCTTAGCTTGCTAGGAGCCCCTTGTTATCAACTAAATGAGCAGCAAAGGGAGTTTACATAAGAAGGACGGCAGCACCAACATTACATGTGATGGAGCTCACTAGAGAGCTTCCACTTTTCATAGCTAGGAGCCCCTTGTTATCAACTAAATGAGCAGCAAAGGGAGTTTACATAACAAGGACGGCAGCACCAACATTACATGTGATGGAGCTCACTAGAGAGCTTCCACTTTTCATACTTTAATTGCATGTTCCTGATTAAGGATAAAACCCAACGGTCAGCAAAATTGGCTGAACTTCAATCATCTTAACACCTAGTCAACAAGCAGCCTCATCTACACATTCCTATACACTCTTTGTTGTTGTCCAGTCAATGACAGCAACAACTCCTTAACCTTTACCCAAAAGGTGAATTCGCCTTTAGGGTAAAAAAACTCTAGTAATCTCTTGCCTCACAGATACCCAAAATATAAAATAAGTTCACAGTTCAAAGCCTCACTAAGATCTATGTTTTATCCCTTGGAGTTCCAGACATTATTGTATAGTGACCAAGCACTCTTTGACTTCTCAAAATATATAATATCAGACTCTTCAACAAGGTATTCAATAGAACTTTCAACACCCTTCCCAGTCTAAGGATGCAGACCTCATAGAACACCATAATGTCTTATGATTTTATCTTACAAGATCAAACTCAGTTAAAGGAAACATGACACATTTCAATGATCAGTCAAACATCAGGGATAAATTGTAACAAAGAGTCTGACTCTGTTTTTGATGCTTGACTGCTGACAGCTTTCAAGGTCCACCACTCATTCCCCTGGTCCCATTCTGCCCATGTATGGGCAAGCTGACAGAAAGCCGAATTGCTTCCTCCATTGACGCTGGCAGAAAGTTCAAATTACACAAATCCTAGACAACACACAAGACCCTTGCCACAGTCCTAAACTCCAAATAAAAATCTAGCAAGTCTCCCTTCCCTGCTTTCTCAAAATATTTTTGAACTAACTTGGGAGCCTGTCCTTCCCCCCCCACAAAGCCTCATCATGTGAGTAATAAACTTTTTCACACCCTTTTGGTGTATGTGTGTTGTTATTAATCTTGAGATTCAAGCCAAATTGGGGGTGGGGTCTATCTTACCTCTAACAGATGACCACAACATCATTTAACTTTTAAAAAATTAAGTAAAAATTAATTTAAAAGTAAGATATACTTATTTAAAATTAAGTATTCTATGGTCATCCTTGAACTGTTTGAAAGAAGAATAAAATATTGAGTAAACTCAGATTGTGACAAGTCAAATCTGCATTAAAATTTTTAAAAACTAATTATTAGAGGCTATGTATGTATACTTAAAATCTAGTACACAAAAGAAATAAAATGAGAAAAATTTCATTCAATATAAGGATAGAATGGAGAAATATATAGAAAAGGAATAATAAAAAGCATACAGTAAGATGTTAGAAATTATAATTACAATTAATTACCAAAAATAAATTCATTAAATGTTCCCCCCAAAAGACAGAAGTTTAAAAGTCACATTTTTAAATGTTGCTCTATGCTGCCTAAAAGAAGTACTCCCCAAACACAAGAATAGACACATGCTCAAAGTAAAAGGATTTAAAAAAAATACAAAGCAAGTACCAATTTTGAAAAGCTGATGTGTCAATTAATACCAGAAAAAATAGACATTAAGACTGACACCATCGGTAAAAAAAAAAGAGAGCATTACATGATAACAGGTTTAAATGTGTATGCACCTGCTATGGCCTGAATGTATCCCCTGAAATTCCTATGTTGAAATACAATCATCAATATGATAGTATGAAGAGGTGGGGTTTTTAGGAGGTGATTAATTCACGAAAACAGAGCCCTTGTAAAAGAGATTAGTGAACTTATAAAAGGGTTGTGAGGGAGCCCCATTTTGCCCTTCTGCCCTGTGAGGACACATAGAAGTCACCATACATGAGAAAAGGACCTCACCAGACACCAGATTTGCTGGTGCCTTGGTCTTGAGCTTTCCAGCTTCCAGGACTGCGAGAAATAAATTTCTATTATTATAAATTACACAGTCTAAGATATCTGATTAGCAAAAGGAATGAAATGACAGGCACAAATAACATAAACTTATTTAAAGCAAAAATCCACAAGAAAAAAAGTATCCAATTACAATGGGAGGTATTAACACAACATTTTAGTAACTTATGGTTCAAGCAGCAAAGTATGTATGTCCCACGTTCTCCAGAATCTTGCCAAGACTTGGCATGGTCAGTCTTTCTAACTTTACCTACTCTAAAACACGTATAGTGATAAGATATTTGATTTTGGTGACCTTGTATTTCTCATCTATATATGTTTTTTGGTAAAGTGTCTGCTCAAATCTTTTGCCCATATTTTGGGGGTTGTTTGTTTTCTCATTAGGAGTTTTAAGAGATTATCATATATTCTAGATATATAAAATATATCTTTATGAAGTATATGATTTGCAAATATTTTCTTCCAATCTATGGCTTTTCTTTTCATTCTTAGCAGTGTCTTTCTAAGATCAGAATTTTTCAGTTTGTATGACGCCCAATTTGTTTATTTGTTCTTTTATGGATTATGCTTCATGCTTTTGGTATCATATCTAAGAAATCTTTGCCGAAGCCAAGGACAGAAAGGCTTTTTCCTATGTTTTCTTCTAGAAGTTTTATAGTTTTAGGTTTAATGCTACAAATGTGCTCTTAAATACTGCTTAATGACATTCCACCAATTCCAATACATTTTTTATTTTTATTCAGCTCAAAATAATTTATAATTTTAATTTTAATTTCTTCTTTGATCCATTGGTTATTTAGATGTGTGTTATTCAATTTCCAATATTTGGGAATTTTCCAGATATTTTTCTATTATTTATCTTTAATTTCATAGTTCTCAGAGATATATACTTTGAATGAATTGAATCTTTTAAAAATGTGTTGACACTTGCTTTATGAACCAGAATATTGTTTAATTTGATGACATTCTTTATAAAGCTAAAAAAAAACAAACCCTGTAGTTTGCTCATGTTGGGTGTAATGTTATAAAGATAAAAATTAGGTCAAGTTAGTTGATGGTGTTGCTCAAATCTCTCTCCTTACTGATTTTCTTTTGACTTGTATGAATTATTTAGAGAAGGGTATTGAAATTTCCAAGTATAATTGTGAATTGTTCTATTTCTTCATTCAATTCTATCAATTTTTACTTCAAGTATTTTGAAGTTCGGTTACTAGATGCATAAACATTTACAACTGCTATGCCTATATTAAATAAGTCTGCTAAATAGTAAATATGACATGTTCATAAATGGGGAGACTCAATAGCATATAGATGTTAGTTTTCTCCATATTGATCCAACGAACCAATGCAATTCTAATCACAATCATTATATGCTTCTTTTATAAAAACTAACTAGTTATGTCATAATATATATGAAAAAGTAAATAGCCAAGAATGCTCCAGGTACTCTGAAAGTAAAACGAAAAGAGGTATTTGTCTTTCTAGGTGCTAAGAGTCACTATAAGTTTATAGTAATTAAAATATTGTAGTACTTCTCAGGAATAGAAAATTGCCAATAAAACAAAATAAAAAACCAAAAAATAACTCACAATTATATAAATTTGATTATGACAGAGTTGTGACTGAAGATCAGTGAGAAAGAATGGATTAGTCATTTGATAGTGCTGGGGTAAATATGCATACATGAAAAAAAATTGGTTGTTTCTCTACTCCACATCATAAAAAAAAAAATCAATTTCACATAATTAAAGTCCTAAATATGAAAAGTAAAATTAAAAATTTGGGTAAACGATATAAAGAAAATGTTTTGAAATTTTTTTAATTTTAACTTCTCAATATACATTATAGTCGACTTTCATGACCCCTTACCTGTTCCTCTTCCCCTTCCCACGCCCCTCCCCCCACATCATATCTGTTCACTTGTCTTAAAAAGTTCAAAGAATTGTTGTCATTGTTGATTTTTGAATATAGAGAGATTTCTTTAAAAAGACATGAAGCTTAGTTCACAAGGCAAAGGACTGATATGTTTAAATTAAGATAAAAACTTGTGTTTATTAAATGTGCCACAAGAAGAATGAAAATTCAAGGCATAAATAAGAGATGATCACTGAAACACATATAACTGACATAAAAGTTGTATATAGAGTACATAATTTTTTAAATCATTGAGGAAAAGGAAAAGGCAAATAAGCATAAAGAAAAAGGTCTTGCAGAGGCATGACCTGATGTTTGTGTCCTCACAAAATTAATATGTTAGAACTTAATTACCAATGTGATGATGTTAGGAGGTGAGGCCTCTGACAGGTGATTAGGTCATATGGGTGGAGACACATGAATGGGATTAGTGCCCTAATAAAAGAGGCCTCACAGAGCTGCCTTGCCCTTTCCACCATGTGAAGACACAGTGAGAAAGCACTGCTCTGTGAACCAGGAAGTGGGTCCTCACCAAGCACCAAATCCACCAGAGCCTTGATCTTGGACTCCCCAGACTCCAGAACTATGAGAAATTAATTTTTGTTGTTTCTGTGCTACCTAGTTTATGGGATTTTATTATAGCAGCCCAAATGGACTAAGATGGCACTCTGAAGAAGAAACCTAAATAGTAAATAAATATATGAAAACATACTCAACCTTATTAATTAATAATTAGGAAAATACAAATTAAATCTTCAATGAATTAATATTTTACACCCAAAGATTAGCAAAAATTGAAAAGTACAACCACCTGGAAAAACAATTTAGTGTTATCTTATAAAGTTGATATTCATATGCTCTTTGATGCAGAAATTCACTCCTAGATGTATATCCTAAACAAATATAGGCCCACATGCCACTGAGTAACTGCTCAAGATGATATATATAGCAACACTTTGTAGTAGCAGAGAATTGCAAATAAACAAAATATACATAAAAACTATAATAAGCAAATAAATTTTGGTATATTTATATGCTGAAAGACTATACAATGGTGAAAATGAATAAATTTTTGCTACATGAAAAAATATGGATAAATATCTTAGAAACATAAGGTTGAGCAGAAAAAAGCCCACTGTAAACATATTTTGAAAGTACAATTAAGTTATCATACTGTGAGACCTGAAAAAGTAAATACTATTGTGTAGTATAAAGGGACGTAACTATATAGTAAAACTAAAATTGAAAGGAAAATTACAAATGCAAATTTCAGAATGATGGTAAAAAGAAAAGATTAGGATTTGGGAGGACGTATAGGAGATTGCCAAGTAAATGGCAATACTCTCTTCTTAAAACTATAAGATGGATACACGTGTATTGTCTTTTGTACATACATTTTATGATTATTATTAAATAAACTATAAATTTAATTTAAATAATTAAAAATCTAGAGTTCTTGAAATAAAAAATTATAAAGATTTGTGTGTGTGTATGAGGCTTTTTAAAATGAGAATCGAAGAAAGAAAAGGGTAATCAATCAACAATTTCCTTTGTGAGATCAAGAGTACTGACCCCCTACCTAGCCAAGTAATTATGGAGAGCTCTATCATTTCAATCACGAGGAGTTATTTCATATATATATGTGTCTTTGACAAAATTTCTTTAATTAGCAGTTATCATTGTTTAAACCAACTGTATTGCTATTCTACTAGAATTTGCCAGGGTATTTATGGCATAAATACATCCAATAAATGCATATAGATCAAAATTTTTTGTGTGTATTTAAACTTCAGACCTTCAAACAACTCCAATTGCGATGTATATAATATGATTTTTGTTTGTTTTTAAGTGTACATTTTCAAGTAAATAAGGTTAATAGGTTATATCCATAGTTATTTTTAGTTTTGATAGAAGAAAAATGAAGCATAATGCATTGATATTTGTTTTATGTCTATGTGGGTAATTTTATTTATTTATTTATTTATTGACCGGTAAGGGGATCGTAACCCTCAGCACGGTGTTGTCCGCACCACGCTCAGCCAGTGAGTGCACTAGCCATCCCTATATAGGATCCAAACCTGTGGTCTCGGCACTACCAGTGCTGCACTCTCCCGAGAGGGCCACGGGGCCAGCCCTGAGGGTAATTTTATAACAGAGGCTTTTTTCAAGAAATGGTTTCTTATTTACTGGTATGATTAAAAATGAGAGTGATTAGGGAAGGAAAAGTTCCCAAAACATTCTAAAGATGGAATATCATTAGAGATCATCAATGAGGCCAGTAAATAATACCTGTTATAGACAAATAGAAAATTCACAGTTTGTTATGAATACAAAAACAGGAATATTAAAGATAAAAATATAGCACTAGTAGAATTTTGAAAATGAATGCATGACTTATGCACTATAGAAAATCATCTTAATTATGGTTTGCTACAATAGTTTCTTCTTTGGAACGAAGTCCAGCTTTAATTAAAATCTTCTCATTCGATCAGATGGAGTTGCAGATTAGATTAGTTGAAACTGTGTATTGTTCTTATTCATTTTAATGTACTACCTTTCAGCAGTATGGAGACATACAAAAGAAATGCATTTCACCAGCTCTTCAAAGAAGCCTGTTACGATTCTAAATTTAATTAAATTAGATTAGTTGCACATCATTTATATTACTAAAAAAATCTCAAGCAATTTCTAAGAGATTCCCTCCACTGATGTCCTATTCTTACCCTCATCAATCATGCCCAATTCAAAATTACAAATTCTATGTTGAACTCCTATTATTCATTTCAGTAAACAACAGAATATCTCTTAAAAAATAGTCTTTATTACTTTCCTCCTCAGCTGTCCAGCAAGTATAAATAGGAATAAATCAACAAATCATCTAACATGCACGTTAACAGATGGACAATTCACTAGTTTTTATTTTTAAAAAGCCCATGTGAAGTGATGAATCACAGTTATGAATAAACCCTTGTTTCTCTACAGGTTTTTTGTCTAAAAAAAAAAAACATATACTTTGAGCATTTCTTTGGCTTGCTTCCTATAAATAATTGGACAACATAGATCTATAAATAATCCATTATAATTTATACATTTCTATGACTAAAATCAATCCATCTGCTTCAGAACCAATTTAAATATCATCTTTCAGCAACAGGATAATGCTATCTCAGGGATCCTACATGGATCTCTATACACATGTTGGCTGAAAAATGTAACAATGTCAGTACATTCTCTATTGTTTTTAAACTGCTAAAATATGGAGCCATTCGGTATGCAGCACTAAATAACAAATACTAATTCTGGTACTTGAGAATGGGGAGGGAGCTGGGGAACTTTAAAGAGAGCATTAGTATCAGTAAAATGTGAACTGACTTGAAGAAATCATTTGTGGAAGTATGAGGGCTTTGAGGAGGCTGTAATAAGGGTATGAAGAACAGTAAGAAAACTTTTATGGGAAATTAGAGGATAAGGGTCCCCAGTAGGGAGTGGTAGACAGTTTGACAATGCTGATGTCTACACTAATGTAAGAAGTAGCAAATGTATCTAATGAGCTACATAATCTAGCTAAAAAGATTTCAAGATGGAATGTTAAAGATGCTACCTAGTTTCTTCATGCTGCTGATAGTAAACTGTAAGAAGAAAGATATAAGAACTGTTAAGCCAAAAGGATCCAGGACGTAGTGATTTTGAAAATTTATGCTCTCTTCAGATGATTAACAACTCTACAATTAAGAAAATGGCTTCTGAACCACAGAATCAAATCCTGGGCACTTTCAGGAAAGAAAAACTTAAAAATGAAACAGAGGACGCTACTGTAAAATTCTTTGTTAAGACCTGAGACTTGGACCTAAGAACCACTTATTTAAACAATAGATTACAAGAAGCTTAAAGACTGTTGCACTTGGCAATCTTAATAGAAGCTCAAGGTAGGAAAAAAATAATCTCAAATCAATTTTGGGGGGTGGCTATTGATTAGTGATGGGAACTTCAATAAGATTCACAATAGATCTACAAAGATTTTCAAAGAATTATATTACCAGAAACACTACTAATTTGCTCCCAAAGGGACAGTGGTAGTACAAAATTAAAACTGACCATTTGACCCCACAAGTCCTATTGTTAAAGAGCAGACTGAAAATAAATAAATAAATAAACCATGCAGCTGTAAACACAGCTACGCATTATTACTTGGAAGGCAAAAGTCCAGACTTCCCAGCCAAGGAACACAGAGAATCATTCTTGGGCAGCATTAGGACTGAGAACTAATCCAGGATCTTCTAATACATATCAAACAGGATTTCAGAATTCCTATGAATTCATGATTTCTATGTGTCTCCTATTTACTCGTCTTTTGAACAGGATTTTATAGCAGTCTCTTATGTCTTTCTTAAAATAATGTATCGGGTGTCTGGGTATGGGAGATAAGTTCACAAATCTTAAGATTTAGAGGTGTACTCAAGGAGTAGTACTTAAAAAGCTACACCCAAGGAATCTCATCTGAACCTGGACTTGAATTAAGTAATTAAATTTTGGATTTAGCGATGATGTTATAATGATAATAAGACATTTGGGGAGCTCTGGGAGAGGTTGGTGTTTTTGAACATGGGAAGAATGTATATAATTTGTGGCCAGAGGTGTACCATGGTATTTTCTTAAGCATGTATTAGTTTTTTGCATTTTTTATAACTGATGAACCTTCACTGACACATCATTATCACCCAAAGCCCATAGTTTACATTAAGGTTCACTGCTGTTTTACATTCTGTGGGTTTGAACAAATGTATAATGGCATGTATCCACCATTATAGTCTCATACAGAATTCCTCTGTGCTTTGCCTATCTATCCCTCCCTCCCCTTACCCCTGGGAACCACTGATCTTTTTAATGTCTCCATAGTTTTGACTTTTCTAGAATGTCATGTAGTTGGAATCATACAGTATGTAGCCTTTTCACACTGGCTTCTTCACTTAGTAATATGCATTTAAGTTAACTCCATGTCTTTTTATGACTCGATAGCACTTACCCCTGGGAACCACTGATCTTTTTAATGTCTCCATAGTTTTGTCTTTTCTAGAATGTCATGTAGTTGGAATCATACAGTATGTAGCCTTTTCACATTGGCTTCTTCACTTAGTAATATGCATTTAAGTTAACTCCATGTCTTTTTATGACTCGATAGCTCATTTCTTTTTAGCACTGAATAATATCCCATTGTCTGGATTTACCACCATTTATTTATTAACCTACTGAAGGCCATCTTGGTTGCTTCTAAGTTTTGGTAATTATAAATAAAGCTGCTAAAAACATTCATGTGCAGATTTTTATATGAACATATGTTTTTAACACACTTGGGTAAATACCAAGGGATGGAATTGCTGGATTGTGTTAAGCGTATGTTTAGTTTTGTAAGAAACATCCAAACTGTACTCCAAAGTGACTGCACCATTTTACATTTTCATCAGTAGTGAACAAGAGTGCCTATTGCTCCCCATTCTCGCCAGCATTTGGTCTTGTCAGTGTTCTGAATTGTTGGCCATTCTAGTAGGCATATAGAGGTATCTCATTGCAAGTTTGATTTATATTTCCCTAATGATATATGATTTGGAGCATCTTTTCACATGCTTATGAGGTGTCTGTTCTTATCTTTTGCTAATTTTTAATTGGGTTGCTTATTTTCTTATTGTTGAGTTTTAAGAGTTCTTTGTACATTTTGGTATCAGTCCTCTATGAGATACATCTTTTGCAAATATTTTCTCCCAGTCTGTGGCTTGCCTTCTAATTCTCTTGTCACTGTCTTTCACAAAGCAGAAGTGTTTTTAATTTTAATAAAGTCTAGCTTATTTTTTCCCCCATGAGTCATGTTTTTGGTGTCAAATTTAAAAAGACATCATCATGCTCAAAGGAATTAGATTTTCTCTTATGCTATTTACTAGTAGTTTAATAGTTTTGCATTTTACATTTAGGTTTATAGTCCATTTTGAGTTACTTTTGGGAAAGGTACAAGTCTGTTTATTTTTTGCATATGGATGCACCATTTGTTAAAGAGAAAATCTTTTATCCATTGTATTGTCTTTGCTCCTTTGTCAAAAATCAGTTCACTATATTTATGTAGGTCTATGTCTGGGCTCTCTATTCCATTGCATTGGTTTATTCCATTTTTTTCCCCAATATCACATTTTCTGGAATACTTAGTTTTATAGTAAGTCTTAATGTTGGGTAGTATCAGTCCTCCACATTTTTCTTCTTCTTCAATATTGTGTTGAATTATTCTGGGTCTCTTACCTCTACATATAAACTTTAGAATCAATTTATAGATACCCACAAAATAACTTGCTGGTATTTTGATTGGGATTGCATTGAATCTATAAATCAAGTTGGGAAGAACGGATGTCCTGACAATATTGAGTCATCTTGTCCATGAACATGAAATATCTCCATTTATTTGTCTCTTCTTTCACTTATTTTATCAGAGTTTTGTGGTTTCCTTTATATATTTTTTGTAGATTTATACCTAAGTATTTCAGCTTTTAGGTGCTAATATAATAGTATTGTATTTTTAATTTCAAATTCCACTTGTTCATTGCTAATATATAGGAAAGTGATTGACTTTTTGTACTAACTTTGTATCCTGCAACCTTGTAAAATCATTTATTAGTTCCAGGAATACAGTGGTGCTTAAAAATGTGTCTATAATTCTTTAACACTCTTCCTTTCAAAGGGTGAGGGTTGGTTTCCTTCCCCTTGAGTTAGGTTGGATTCAGTGACTCACTTCTAATGAACAGAATGCAGCAGAAGTGACAGAATGTAACATTCAAGACTAATTTATAAAAGACTTTGCAGGTTCTTCCTTGCTCTTTCTCTTAGATCACTTGTCTAGGGGAAGCTAGCTCACATGTTTTGAAGTCACTCAAAAAGCTCTTATAAAGGGGTGCACATGGGAAGAAATTGAGGACTTCTGCTAATAGTAAGCAAGGAACTGAGACCTCCAGGCAAAAGTAATGTGAATGCAGCAGGCTGCATTAGTAATTTACTGCTGTATAACAAATCAATATAAATGTAGCAGCTTAAAACAGCATGAATTTATTATCTCACTTTTTTTCTGGGTCAGAAATACAGGTATAGCTAACCTAGAATATCTATTAGGAGTCTCACGAGACTATACTCAAGGTGTCTGCCAGACCAAGTTCTCATCCGTAAGGTTGACTGGGAAGAATCTACTTTCAAGTTTAATCAGGTTATTGACAGAAATTATTTCTTTGAAGCTGTAAGACCGATGGTCCTAGCTTCTTGCTGGTTGTTGACTAGAAGCTACCTTCAGCTTCTGGTGGCCATCTACAGTTCCTAGATTCCGCCCATAGTTCTGTGCCACATGGAATTTTCCAACATGGCCACTTACATCATCAAGCCTGTAAGGAGACTCTACAGTGGGTCTGCTGGCAAACTAGTGCATTATGCAACATAACATAACCATGCGAGGGGTAGCCTATCATCTATGCTATGTTCTATTGGCTAGAAGAAAATCACAGATTCCACTTAAGAATCTGCTCAATTACACAAAGGCATGAACACCAGGAGGTAGGAGTTATGGGGCAGTCATCATCTAAGAATCTTTCTGCACTCAGTCCTTATAGAGTTAGTTGAGAACACCCCTGAACAAAGTGAGCATGGCAATATGGCGTCTATAATCAGCAGAATGATATCTGCATGGCAACTTGAAGTTTTAAGTAGGGGATAAATAAAGACAGTGATTATACATTGGAATTATTTGCATTTATGAATCAAATAACAATTTAAGGAATGCTATGAATCACTGTTTTCTTTCAGAAGAACCTTTTAGTTAATGAAAAAATATTTATTTAGCATCTACACTATGTTAGGTACCCTACAAGGTGCTGGGAATAAAATAATTAATAAAAGAAAGGAAGAAAAACACAGTTCCTGTCCTCATGGAATTCCTATATATAAATAGAAAATGAAAATGTTCAACATAGGACATGGCTACACATAGCTAAAGAAGTAGGTGAGATATTCTTAAGTTATGGATTTTTTTCAGCTTCCCTTCCTTGCTACATACACATGAATGTTTCCAATGAGAAACAATATTTTATCAGATTGAAAACAACAAAAACTTGAACACTGATTCAATAAGAAAATGAGGAGGAAGGACTTCTTGCTATGGCAGCATAAGAGGTAGGTAAATCCTCTCTGCAATCAATCAATCAATCAATCAAT